>NC_058130.1:310047810-310070829 GCF_016433145.1 Gracilinanus agilis | reverse complement strand
TCTCCCTGGCTTTGGAATCAGTACCATATTTGTGTCATAAAAGGAATTTGGTAGGACTCCTTCTTTGCTTATCATATCAAATAATTTGTATAGTATTGGGATTAGTTGCTCTTTGAATGTCTGATAGAATTCACTTGTGAATCCAACAGGCCCTGGCGATTTTTTCTTAGGGAGTTCTTTGATGGCCTGTTCAATTTCTATTTCTGATATGGGATTATTTAGGTATTCTATTTCTTCTGCTGTTAATCTAGGCAGTTTATATTTTTGTAAATATTCGTCCATATCTCCTAAATTGTTATATTTATTGCCATATAATTGGGCACAATAGTTTTTAATGATTGCCTTAATTTCCCCTTCATTAGAGGTGAGGTCTCCCTTTTCATCTTTGATACTATCAATTTGGTTTTCTTCTTTCCTTTTTTTTATTAGATTGACTAGTACTTTGTCTATTTTATCTGTTTTTTCAAAGTACCAGCTTCTAGTCTTATTTATTAATTCAATAGTTCTTTTATTTTCGATTTTATTAATTTCTCCCTTGATTTTTAGTATTTCTAATTTAGTTTCCATCTGGGGATTTTTAATTTGCTCGCTTTCTAATTTTTTGAGTTGCATGCCCAATTCATTAATCTCTGCCCTCCTTAATTTGTTAATATATGCACTCAAGGATATAAATTTCCCCCTGAGTACTGCCTTGGCCGCATCCCACAGAGTTTGGTAGGATGTCTCATCATTGTCATTTTCTTCAATGAAATTGTTGATTGTT
The DNA here is from genome assembly GCF_016433145.1 of Gracilinanus agilis. Classification (NCBI taxonomy): domain Eukaryota; kingdom Metazoa; phylum Chordata; class Mammalia; order Didelphimorphia; family Didelphidae; genus Gracilinanus; species Gracilinanus agilis. The sequence goes on along the minus strand of NC_058130.1, from coordinate 310,070,066 downwards.
TCTATGATTCCTTCTTTGAGAAATTGGTTTTGAAGAATCATATTATTTAATTTCCAATTAGTTTTTGATTTTCCTATCTAGGTGCCCTTACTAATTATTATTTTTATTGCATTATGATCTGAGAAGGTTACATTTATTATTTCTGCTCTTTTGCATTTGTTTGCAATGATTCTATGCCCTATTACATGGTCAATCTTTGTGAATGTGCCATGTGCAGCTGAAAAGAAGGTGTATTCCTTTTTGTCCCTATTTATTTTTCTCCACATATCTATTAAATCTAATTTTTCTAGGACTTCATTCACCTCTCTTACCTCTTTCTTATTTATTTTTCAGTTTGATTTATCTAGATCTGACAGAGGAATGTTTAGATCTCCCACTAGTATGGTTTTACTATCTATTTCCTTCTTGAGCTCTGCCAGTTTCTCCTTTATGAATTTGGGTGCTATGCCACTTGGTGCATACATATTGAGCAGTGTTATTTCCTCATTGTTTATACTGCCTTTAATCAGGATGTAATGACCTTCCCTGTCTTTTTTAATCATATGTATTTTTACTTTGGCTTTGTCAGAAATCATAATAGCCACTCCTGCCTTCTTTTTCTCATTTGACGCCCAAAAGATTTTGCTCAAGCCCTGAACCTTAAACTTGTGTATGTCCACCCGCCTCATATGTGTTTCTTGTAGACAACATATGGTGGGATTTTGATTTCTAATCCACTCTGCTATTTGCTTCCGTTTTATGAGCGAGTTCATCCCATTCACATTCAGAGTTATAATCATCAGTTGTGAATTTGCTGACATTTTCGAATCATCCCCTCTTCCTACCCCCTTTTTCCTTATACTTTTTCCTTTTAAACCAGTGGTTTGCTATTGAGCCGCTGTCCCTCATCCCCTCCCTTGATTAACTTCCCTTTCTACCCCCTCCCTTATTTTTCCCCCTCTTTTTGTTTTTAAAGGCCTTATGAATTCCCTCCTCTTCTCCCCTCCCTTTTTTTGACCTCCCCACTGCCCTGCTCCCCTTGGTTTATCCCTTCTGACTTTCTCAGTAGGGTTAGATAAGAGTTTTATGTCACAATGGATAGTATAGCTACTCTTCCCTCTCCAGGTTGATTACACTAAGAGTAAGGTTTGATTATTACTTCTTAATGCTCTCTTCCTCTCCTTATAATAGTATTTGTCCCCTCTCCCTTCCATGCCCTCTTTGTGTGTAATAGAATATTCTATTTTCTTATTCACTCAAGTTTCTCTTGGTGTCCCCTGTTATTCACCCCCTCTTTCCCATCCCCCATGTCATCTTAGATTATTTAGTGTTCCACCCTCACCCTGCGAATTATTCTTCTGATTACTATAATAGTGAATATTATAATAGTGAATAGAGTTCACTACAGAGAATTATACATAACATTTCTCTACATAGGAATACAGATAATTAGATCCCACTGAGGCCCTTAAAACAGCAAATTTAAAAATTATAAGTTTTCTTTCTTTCCCCTCTGTATCTTATTTACCTTTTCATGTTTCTCTCGATTTTTGTGGTTGGATATCAAACTTTCCATTTAGCCCTTGTCTTTTCTGTGCAAATACCTGGAATTCTTCAATTTTTTTGAATGCCCATACTTTTCCCTGGAAATATATAGTCAATTTTGATGGGTAGTTGATCCGTGGTTGCAGGCCCAGCTCTCTTGCCTTTCTGAATATCGTATTCCAAGCCTTGCGATCTTTTAGCGTGGAGGCTGCCAGATCCTGTGTGATCCTGATTGGTGCTCCTTGATATTTGAATTGTTTCTTTCTGGCTTCTTGTAAGATTTTTTCTTTTGCTTGGAAACTCTTGAATTTGGCAATTATGTTTCTGGGTGTTTTCTTTTCTTGATCAAATGCCGCAGGTGTTCTATGAATCCTTTCAATGTCTATATTGCCCTCTTGTTGTAGGATTTCAGGGCAATTTTGCTGAATTATTTCTGTTAGTATGGAGTCCAGGTTTCTATTAATTTCTGGTTTTTCTGGAAGACCAATTATTCTCAAATTGTCTCTTCTAGACCGGTTTTCTTGTTCTGTCACTCTCTCATTGAGATATTTCATGTTTCCTTCTATTTTTTCAGTCTTTTTACTTTGTTTTATTTGTTCTTGTTGTCTTGGGAGATCATTAGCTTCTACTTGCTCAATTCTAGCCTTTAGAGATTGATTTTCGGCTATAATCTTTTGGTTTTCGGCTATGCTCTTTTGATTTTCGGCTATAATCTTCTGGTTTTCGGCCATAATCTTCTGGTTTTCGGCCATAATCTTCTGGTATTCCTTTTCAATCTGGTCATTTCTGGTGTTCAATTTGCTTATCAGTTCATTTGGTTTCTGAGCCTCACTTTCCAATTGCAAGATTCTACCTTTTAAACAGTTATTTTCTTGCCATATCTCTTCCATTTTCCTCAAAATCTTAGTTTTGAACTCTTCCATAGCTTGTGAGGAGTTTTCCTTATTTGAGGAGGGTCTGGATGCTTGTTTGTTCTCCTCCTCTGTTTGCTCGGTTGTCTGGATTTTCTCTGTGTAAAAGTTGTCGAGTGTTAAAGACTTCTTTTTCTTGTTGTTAATCTTTCTCTTTTGAACTTCCTGAGACTGGGTAGCCATCCTTAGCCCAGCAGCTTCTCAGGTTTATCCTTGCACTCAGGGTCTGTCCGCGGTCAAGCCCCCGATGGACCCCCTTGCTTGATCCTCTGCAGGAGGTTTCTTTACAAGTCTCAGGGCGCTGCTTCCACAGTCGTATACCTGTCTGCACTGGTTCCCCACTCAGGGTTTCAGAGCTTTGGCTTGTGGCTGTGTCTGCCTCCACCCACGCCTCCTCCCGTGCCTGTGCTCTGAGCCCGCGCTCTGCACTCTGCGTCTGCTCTCGGCGCCCCGCTCCCACGCTCAAATTTTGTGTGCGTTCGTTAGCTTTTTGGGGTCCTTAATCTTGCTGCTCTCAGGAACAGGCCCCGGAGCTGCCAATGACTCGATGGGTGCCCCAAACTTGCTCTATTTCTTTTTTAGCTGGCTTCGGCGCTATAGGTGTTGTGTGTGGAGGGGTGGGGGTCGGGTGGTTGCTCAACCTGCGATTTAGTGAGAGCTGTTTTACCCCTTTATAGCATGGAAATGCCTCGATTCCACGTACCTTCCACGCTGTGCCCTGTTGTGGGGTTCCTCCGTTCGTCTGGACTTGTTTTTATGTCCCCTTGAGGAGTTTTGTGTGTTTTGGTCAGGAGAGGTTAAGAGCTGCTTCTTATTCTGCCGCCATCTTAACCCGGAACTCAACAATATTAAATTTTTAAAAAGGAAAATGTCAACATTGAATAAAAATATACAAAAGTCTTAATTATATATACTATAAATTTTACCATATTTTTTTGAGAACAGAGGAGTTTTCTACAAAGATAGTTAAGACCTGAAATAAATTATCAACAGAAGGCCACAACTAGTGACAACATGGCACAAACCGGAAGGTCTGGGGTTCAGGTCTTGCCTCTGACACATATTGTGTTACCCTAACTCTTTGGAGCCACAGCTTGGAGTCAGGTGACAGGTTTAGGGTAACCAAAGGGCCTTACACCCTTCACTGAATTAGAGGCTGTTTACGCTGTGCATGTGAAGACTTCCTCTGGTGGAATGGGTGAATGAGAACAATTTGTTACAAAGTCCATGAAAGCAGCTGAAGTAGGCACTGTGGAGAGCTGAGAACTTGGTAAGACTTTGAGGATGCCCCAAACCATCTAGTGCATCCCAGGCTATTGCCAAGGCATCCTGACTTTTACCTTGCTGCTGGACTTTGATGACTGAAGTGAGACCGATGACTTTGTGCCTCACTTAAATCCATTTTACATCACCCCTTGATGTCCTTGGTCCTCTTGGAAGGAAGTTGCAGCTAAGATGGCAGCCTGCCCTGATAGAGCTTCCTTACCTGCAGTTTCTTCTACCATTGCAGTCACATGTCTAGCTCTTATGCCTATCCAGAGCTAAAGATAGCTTATGAATAGAGACAAATAGGAAATATAAATTGATCAGTCACTTAAAAAAGTAATTATATACTTTAAGCCTGTTATTACCTTTAGTTAAGATTTAACATAAATAGAGATGTAATAATGAGATTTAATATTTTCTAACTATTCTAGAAATAATAAGATCATAGTTTTGTATTTTAATAATATAGAAGACAGTAGAGGATACCCAAAAAATTATATCCAATGAAAAATATATCAGAGAATAAAGAATAGAGAAATTAAATTAAGTGGGGTAGTAGAGAAAGGAGCCCACAACCCCAAAGAGAAAGACTAAGAAAAAGTAAATCTAAGGTAAATTTAAGAACTGTCTGTTTAAAAAACAGAATTATAACTCAGTTTGTTTACCAAAAAAAAATCCTCACCTTCTGTCTTAGAATCAATTCTATGTTTTGGTTCTAAGGCAGAAAAATAGTAGGGGCTAGGCAACTGGAGTTAAGTGACTTGCCCGGGGTTACACAGCTAGATATTAAGCTTTTAATAATTTACCTTTAAAAAATTATATCAATACCTCATTTATCTAGCACCTTTGGAGCAAATGAGGTCTTTCACATAAGTGAATTGTCCATATGACAAAAAAGTGTGTTGAATTGAATTACTCTTTGACAAATATCTTTCTAAATGCTACAACTCCCTACCTTAAAGAAAATACCGAACATAATTTAATCTTCTAGTGATGACTCTTAAATATATGAAAGATTCCTCAGGGGCTATTAAGGTAGGGTTATTTAATTCTAGAAGTTTCACAAGTTTAAAAAAAATTTTTTTTAAATAGTTTTTTGTCTTCCTCCTTTGCTAGACTACTACCTGTCAGTCTTTCTTACCTTTTTAGCAAGTGTCCCTGCCCTTTTAATCCTTTGTTGTTGTTATTTATTAGTTTTCAATTATGTCTGACTCTTCATGACCCCATTTGAGATTTTCTTGGCAAAGATACTGGAGTGATTTGCCATTTCCTTCTCCAGTACAAGGAAACTAAGGCAAATGAGGTCAAAGGATTTGCCCAGGGTCACACAGCTAGGCAAGTTTCTAAGGTCATAAGGTCATAAGGAAAATGAGTCTTCCTAACTCTAGATCTTACATTATCTGCCTGTACCACCTAGCTGCTCCTCTATTCCTTTAGGGTCAAGCAAACAAGACAACCACGCTTGTTTTATTTGTATGTGAATGTAAATGAGTTTCTGAGGGTTTCTCTTATGAATAAGAGTATGAAAAGTTTAACTTGTCACCTTTTGAGGCCGTTGAGAGCATACACTTATTCACTTAATGCTTCTCTCCCCAAAGGCAATGTTGCTAAGTTTGTAGAAAATGGATGAAGTGGTGTTCTATTAAGAAAGGGGTCTGATTTCAGTTTATTATTTAATTACAGATATTTTTTCCTTTAAGAAAGCAAATCTTCCATCTTTACTGTTATCAATCTGGTTTACAGTATAACAGATTCATGGTGTGTCTTGATTGTGGAGGCTTCTTTTTCACAATTTGATCTTTTTTGCTTTGGAGAGCAAGAATTTGTTTAAAAAAAAGAATATAGCGTTGTTTGTCAACTCTGGGAGTGGGGAGGGATGAGGAGAGGGAGAAAACATGAATCATGTAACCATGGAAAAATTTAAAAATTAAACAATATAGTGGAGGGCTGGAGGATGGTAGGAGACAGCTAAGTGGTTTAGTGGATTACTGGCCAAAAAATGGGAAGTTCTGGGTTCAAATCTTGTTGAGGCCTCCTAGCTTTATGACTCTGACCAAGTCATTTAACTCCTTTTGCCTAGTCCTTACCGCTTATCTGCTTTGCAACCAAAACATAGTATAGATTCTAAGACAAAAGGTAAAGGGTTGTTTTTTGGTGTTTTTTTTAAGTGGGTTTAGTGTACCACAATGGCAAAAAATTTAAGTGATTTAGAGATTCCAAAATGTTAGTGCTTTCTACAGAAGTAATTTCATTATTAGCATTTTATTTCTTGCTGCTTTCTATGCTGTTCATTAAATGAATGCATTTAAAAAACAAAGTATACTTTTAAAAACACAATATTATTATTTTTTAGATCGGCTTCAGCTCCCCAGGAACATGATTGAAAACAGCATGTTTGAGGAAGAACCAGATGTGGTGGATTTAGCCAAAGAGCCTTGTTTACATCCCCTGGAACCTGATGAGGTGGAATATGAACCTCGGGGCTCAAGACTACTTGTTCGTGGTCTTGGAGAACATGAGATGGATGAGGATGAAGAGGATTACGAATCATCTGCAAAACTGCTGGGCATGTCTTTCATGAACAGAAGCTCAGGTCTTCGGAATAACATAACCGGCTATAGACAGGGTCCAGATGGGGCCTGTTCATTGCCCTCTGCAAGGACCATGCTAGTTTGTACTTTTGTCCTTGTGGTTGCTGTTTCTGTAATAATGGTGATTTACCTTCTTCCCCGGTGTACCTTTACCAAAGAAGGCTGCCATAAAAAAAATCAGTCCATGGAATTAATACAACCTATTGCAACGAATGGGAAGTTGTTTCCCTGGGCTCAGATTAGACTTCCCCAAAACATAATGCCATTACAATATGAACTCAACATATACCCAAACCTTACCACAATGCAATTTGAGGGTTCTGTGGAGATTAAGGTTCGGGTCCTTAAAGTCACTCGGAATATTATTCTCCATAGCTCTGGGCATAATATCTCAAATGTATTGCTTGCTTCAGAAGTTTCAAAGCAAGAGAAACAAGTTGAATTCTTGGAATATAAATTTCATGACCAAATTGCAATCATAGCACCTGAAGCACTTCTGGAAGGACACAACTATACCCTGAAGATAAACTATTCAGCAAATATATCTAACAACTACTATGGATTTTATGGAGTCACATATGAAGATGAAAAGAAAAACAAAAAGTATGTAATTCTTTTAAGTTCTTTTGTTCAAGGATCTGTTGTTATTTTTGAGACTGACTTGCTGTCAGCCAGATCAAAGAAACAAAATGCAACTGTTTGCTTTGGTGGTTGCATGAAAAATAATGCACAGGATACATTCTTTTTCCTTCATATGGTATCAAAACTTTGAACATATGTTTGAAAATGAGTAGAGCTTTAATGGCAAACAGAGCATATGTTTCTCTGACATTTAGATCTGCCTTTCTATTATTTATTTTTTAGCTGTCCTAAGGTTTTCATAATCCTGAAAGATTAATCTACTTGACCACTGATTCCTTTTGGAGAGAGATGTTGAGACCTTGTATCTATTTTATGTCTTGGGTCATCTTTTTTGCCTCTTGTTTAAAGGAAAATAAGTTGGGTCAATGGCAAGGGAGTATAGGATGACAGAGATGTAGTTTTCTGTATGTATTTTCTTATATCACTAGTGTGAGTGGGTTATTTGAAAAATACAACTGCCTACTTTAGATTTGTGTTTCTTACCTGAAAATGAAATCTCTATGAGCCTCAATTAGGTGACAAAAGTTGTGCTAGAAAAGTGAAAGATATACCCCATCTCTTATAATCTGGTACACACTTTCATTTGCAATTTTTCTTATATAATTCACAACATTTTTCTGAATTTTTCTCAAGCAGAGCCAGTTACTTTAATAAGTTTTTATATGCAGTCCCATTTTGTATTTGCCTATCTCTCATCTTTACTGTAAGACTTTTTGAGCTCTAGAAAGTTTCTAAGACTCTCAGCTGCAGAAGAGTACAAAATTTGCATTGGTGGAAGAACTTCCTTTACAGGGAGTTCTCTTCATCCTAACAATCTGGATCCAAAATATCATTCTTTTTTGGAAATCCTCTACATGAAGCCATGTCAGATACCAAGTAAAATAATCCAATATATACCAACAAGCATTTATGAGTGCCTACTCTGTTCAATGCACTACTGAGGAAAGAAAGACAAAATTTAAACAGTCCCTTTCCCTCAGTAAGCATACTTTCTACCGAGAGAAGATATAACATGTAAATAGACAAGTATACACAATCTTATTTGATGAGAGAGAGAGGGCACCAACAAAGTCTTTCTGCAGGAGTTTGCCCTTGAGTCCAGTCTTCAAGGAAGCTTGGGATTCTAAGAAGCTGCAATGAAATAGTGCATTCCAGGAACTGAGGATCAGAATTTGTGCAAGAGCTCAGAAACTGGAAACTAGGAGTCCAGTTAAACAATTGTAGTTTCCGTGTGAGTGAAGGAAGATGGATGTGAGATGTTTCTGTACTATGTGGTAGTATGCAGGGAATTTAGCAACATGTAAAATGTGTGACAGTGACATAGTCATCCTAAAAGAACTCTGAACATATCCAAGTGCTCTGTTGACACCAGGTCCCTGTTTCTTCCTTTGTTTTGATGTCTGTTACAATAACCTGCCTTTCTTTTTTTCTTTATAATAATTTTAAAAAGTAATAAATGCAGCCTAAATTCTCACATGTCTCCTCAGTTAAAGGAGAAGGAATGAGAAAAGTTTTTTGATTTGTTTCAGGAGGAAAGGGTAAAGGAGATCAGTAGGTATAATTTGAACACTGAGGTTTTTGGTTCATGATTTTCAAATTCGATATTAACAATAAGGTTGCCACTGATGAAGTGAAGTCTTAGACAGACTGGTTTATTCTTTTGTTTGCAGTTTTTTTCATGCATTTTTCATGTTCTTTTAGGTACTTTGCAGCAACTCAGTTTGAACCTCTTGCAGCCAGGTCTGCTTTTCCTTGTTTTGATGAACCAGCATTTAAAGCAACATTTGTCATCAAGATTGTGAGGGAGGAACAATATACAGCTTTGTCAAATATGCCTAAGGTAAAATATTGTTCTTTGAATGTAAACACTCTTTTGTGACTCTCAGTGGTTTGTTTCATCTTAGTTGTGGCAAAGAATATAGTACATTCTCTACCACATGAAATAGCACAATTAGAAGTGTCTTAGTATGTATTTGTATTCTTACTTAGAAAACCTTTAAAGGAATTAAAAATATTTTCAGGAAGATTAGTTGTTGATAAACCTATAGAAAATAAAAACTGGGCAAGACCTTATTTCTTAAAATGTATTTTGTTCAATTAGTTAGCAATTTGACAAGAAACTGATTTAGACCTATTTCCTATAATGTGTCATATACTTTAGTGAATTCCAGCTGAATGAGAGACTTAAAATAATCATGAATGGATTGCTGTCATCCAGGAAGGAAACTTCTAATGGAGTACTTTAGGAATCTTTGCTTTACTCTGTGGTAGTTTAATGTTCCCCCCCACCCCCAGTGACTTGAATTAAAAACATATATGGTTCAGATTTGCAAATTAAAAAACTGGGAAGAATAGTTAACACATTGGATAAAAGGATGCAAAAAAGACTTCAAGATACTAGAACATTGGGCTAGTTCAAAAATGATGACATTTAATAGGTATAAATGCCATCTTGCACACTTAGGTTCAATAAACAAAAATGATCCAGTACAAGTTGGACTAGAGGACTTCTGAGGTTCTTTCCAACTCTGAAATTCTGTGATTCCTATTGATGTGCTTTATAGCCATTCAAAAAATATATGTTTATATAGTAGTTTAGAAGGTTTGGAGAACACTTCATGCATTTCTTGGAACAAAATAGACAAATATTAGCTGTGCTTTGTTAACCAGGAAGCAACTTTTTCTTAATTTATAATGAGAAATGCAAGAGAATCCTCTCTATGGCTCTAGACAGCAATGTTGTCTATTCCTATAGAAGTGAATTTTTAGCTCTTTGCTTTCCAACGATATAACCATATCCCCTTATTCAGCCCCCAGATTGAAGTATCTGTGCCAGTAAAGTTGAGTTTTACTATTTCTGAAGAACTTAACGTTTGATATGGCGAAGTAGCTTGTTGTGGTGGAAAGAGCACTGGATTTGGCATTCGTTGGCCTGGGTTCAAGTCCTAGCTTTAAGTCCTGGCTTTGTCATTTGCTACCTGAATAACTTGTGCACATATCTCAACCTTTCTAAACCTCAGTTTTCTCATCTGTAAAATGGGTATAATACTGATATTAATTTCATCAAAGCCTATAAGGAAAGCACTTAATTAATTTTAATAAAACATAAAATAAGCTAATCTATGCTTTTATTTTGGATACTTATACATTCTTTATGAGGTTGGCATCTAGTATTATTTTATTGGTTAAAGAAAGAGACATCAACTCTAATATGTAAACTTATGCTTACAGATATAAAATATACTAAAATCTTTATTGTCCATCATCTTTTCATATTTATTTGTCATGACTCTTCCCCTCACCCTTTTCTTTATAGAAATCATCTGTTCCAGTGGAAGGTGGGCTTATTAAGGATGAATTTTTTGAGAGCGTGAAAATGAGTACATATCTAGTTGCCTTCATTGTGGGAGAATTGAAGAATATGACCCAGGAGACAAATGGAACTCTGGTATGTTATTTCATATGCCTTTAAGCCTGTTGCAGATGAGTGAACTGTTAAAAATTCTAATTGCTGTCTTTTCACAGAAAAATCATGACTTCCAAATAAACTTATTTTTATGTCCCAAACATTCTACTTTGTGTTTAGCTGTTATCTAAAGAAACTGTGATAGATCTGATCTAGTAACTGGAAATAAACAATTTGAAGTTCATCTGATACAGATGTTTGATTAAAAGAGAAACTTGGTCAACTGTGATAATATTTCCTAGAAAACTAGGAATGAATCTCTCTGTCTCTGTCTGTCTGTCTCTTTCTCTCTGTCTCTGTCTCTCTCTGTCTCTGTCTCTCCCTCTCCTTCTCTGTCCGTCTCCCTCCCTCCCCTTCTTCCTCTCTCCTCACCTCCCTTCTCCCCTCTTTCTCTCCCCCCTTCCCTCTCTCTCTCTCCCCCACTCCCTCCCAAATACTTAACATTTTCTGGACCAAAGCTAAACTGACCTTGTTGTTATTCTCCATGTATGATCCATACATACATCTCCCATCTCTGTACCTCTGTAAAAGTTGTCCCCAGCTCAGAGAAACCTGGAAAGATTTACATAAACTGATGCAGAGTGAAGTAAGCAGAACCAGGAGAACACTGTATACAGTGAGAGCAATATTGTGTGATGAACAACTGTGAATAAATCGGCTATTCTTATCAATGCATTAATCCAAAACTGTCCCAAAGGACTTTTGATAAAAAATGCCATCTGCTTCCAGAGAAAGAACTGTTGGAGTCTAAATCCAGAACAGAGTATTTCTTTTGCATTTTTTTTTGTTTTGAGTTTCCTTCCCCAAAAGGATTAATATGGAAGAATGTTTCACATAATTGCACCTGTAGAATCTATGTTAGATTGTTCACCATCCCTAACAGGGAAATGGTGAGGGTGGGTGGGTAGAATTTGAGACTCGATATTTTAAAAAAGCAGATGTTGGAAATTGTTTTTACATGTAATTGGGCAAAAAAAAAAAAAAAAGTAAAAACAACATACACAAAAGTTGTCCCCCATAACTAGAATGTACTTTTGCCTTGTAAAATCCCTGGTTTCCATCAAAGTTTATCTTGAATGGTGCCTCCTATAGGAGACCTTTCTTGTAGTGTGCCATCCTACCAAATTAACTTATATTTATTTTATATATGCCTATTTGTATATATATTGCATCCCTGGATAGAAGAGAGTACTCTCATTTTTAATCTCTATATCTCTAGAGCTTAGTATAGTGTTTGAACCAAAGTATTTGAATCAATAATGAATGTTGTAATAAGGATATTGGTTAAGTATTGATAACATGAGAAATAATGATTATTGCTGATTTCCTGATTACCACAGTTATTAGTGCTCTCAACCTCAAATCACTATTTCTTTTCTGTGGAGCTTATATTTGCCCATCTTTGAACAAAAGATATAGATCCTCTAGTGGAATTAAGCTCCTTGAAGGCAGGAACTATCTCTTTAGTTCTATCCCTGTTAATATATAGTTGATGCTGATTGATGGTACATCCCACAGCAGGATTTATATATGAAGACTTTTTGGTTATGGTCCCAGGATGGCAAGTGGAATTAGAAATTGGGACCAGAATCCAAGTCTTGCTCTGAGGGTAGTGCTTTCTCCAGCACAGGGATAAAGGGGGCAGTTTCTACTGAAAGTCTGTAGACTTGACTTTGAAATCCTAATTTCTTTCCACTCCAGTTATATTTGAAATTTTGTTGTTAAGTGGTCTTTCCTGTTATTTGGTTTTAGGTTTCTATTTACACTGTGCCAGAGAAGATTGATCAAGTCAAACATGCCCTTGATACAGCAGTGAAACTTCTTGATTTTTACCAACACTATTTTGAAATCAAATACCCTCTTCAGAAATTAGGTAAAAATTTAATATTTCCCTGGCCTTCTTTAAGTTTACAACATTCATTTGTTAGGAAGCTACATGTACATTTTGGGAAAACATTTGTATCCTATGTATCTTAGGAGAAAATATAACAGAAATAGTGTTCACATGAAATCTTTTCCTAAATAAATTTTAGCCATTATGATATAGGAATAGCTGGCTGATAATATACCATAATTAAGATACTTGGGAATCTGAAGGACTGTGGCAATGGAAGTTTACAAACATGTGCACACATACAGATGGCTGCATAGGGATACACACACATATATGGTAGTTTGAAGGCATAAAATGATTAATGTGTAATGCTAGTAGCTCTCCTGCAAGGAAAGATAAATTTTGTAATCTATTGGAGCTGTATGTTAGTTGACAGAAAGCTAACTACTTTGTCCTGCCTCAGAGAATGTATCATTTTTGGAAAAATTAGATTTTTTTGCTTTTCTCTTTTGCTATGAAGCCATAAAACCAAAGGTCCAAATGGGTTTTGCTCCCACTTTCTCAGCTGCCAGGTAAGTTAATAGAAAGTGCTGTGCTCATGGCAGGAAGGTGGCAAGGACATCAGTGATCCAGCAAAAGACTTAGGGCCTTCTTTGTAGTGATAAACCAGGGATGAGAGCATTTTTCTGAAAAGAGAAATAGGCGTTGTATTTAAGCAGGAAAAAAACTGGTCACCTTTTTCCTTTGTTTTAAGATTTGGTAGCTATTCCTGACATTCAAGCTGGAGCTATGGAAAATTGGGGTTTGATCACTTTCCGAGAAGAAACGCTCTTATATGATAATAATACTTCTTCTGTGATGGATAGAAAACTGGTTACAAGAATAATTGCACATGAACTGGCTCACCAGGTATTACAACTGAAATATTTAACTAAATTCCATGTCTATTGTCTGTTTCCTAATGCCAATAGTGTTTTACAACAGAAAAAAAATTGTCCTCTTTGCCTGTAACAGAAGTCTTTATAACTCATACTTAGCTTTCTAACTAATACCTGATGTCTTTCTCCAAAACAGAACTCATAATTTCCCCATGTCCATTTTCTAATCCCCTTTATTTCATTTGAGAAGCAACATGAGACCATCTTCCTAATCACCTATCTTGGAATCATTCTTGACCTTCTCCCCCAACCCCACTTTTTTCTTCCCCAGACCCCATCATAGCCAATCAGTTGCCAATTCATCCTCTGTCCCACCATTACTGACCATCTCCTTTTCTAACACACCCCTACCATAGCTCAAGCTCTCATCACCTCTGTAACAGTAGTCTTAATCTCTCCTTTATATAATTATGTGCCAAATTGGTCTTCCTAAAACATAGATCTGATCATGTCACTTCCCTACTCCTGTCTCTTCCGTGGTTCCTTTGTGCCCCTAGGATAAAATACTCTAACTCATACTTACCTACCTAGCCTTTTTTCATACAGCTCTTCTTCATGTACTCTGTGATCACAGAATTTCAGTTGTAAGGAGCCTGAGAAGCAATGGAATCCAGCCTGTATCTCACTGGACTGCTAGTTGTTCCCTGTGGGCAGTATTCTGCCTTTCCCATCTCTGGGTCTTTCCACGAGGGGTCTCCTAAGTCTGAAATGCACTCATAGATTCTGGAGCTTCTGTCAAAGAATTTTTTTTGTATCTTCTCTATTAGTCTTTCCTGATTTCTTGCATTGTTAGCACTTTTGCCCTCTTGAAATTGCTTTTTATGTGTTTTTTATAAAATCTTATTCTTTTGCTTCCTCCAGAAAGTGCTAACTCTATAAAAATCTACCCTGCTGGAAAAACTTTAGGTATAATCCCAGAAGCAAACTCAATCTGTTTTCCAAAGACTAATCTAGCCAAGTATGGAGAGGTTCATCACTAGGCTGGGCACTTGGCTATAATTTTTTTTTTTTTTGGTCTTACCACCTTACGAAAGAGAAAAATACAAAATGTTCCATGCTTTTGTATGGTCCCTTTCTACCATGGATAGTGGGAAAGGGGTGGAAAAGGCATCAGAGGTACCCTGTTCCTCAATACATTCTAAATGGATAAATGACTTTAATATTATTTGTCAAACTATTCAAAAAAATTATAAGCGAAACAAACCACATACCTCTTACAGCGATGGGCAGGAGGTGTATTTTTAGCCAAATAAGAGATGGAGGTGATTATGAGATAAAGTAGACTACTTGGATGACTTGAAACTGAAAATCTGTTTTACAAACAACCTTAATTCACTAAGGATAAGTAGAGAAGTGGTCAAATGGGAAAAAACAAAACAAAACACCTTTATATCAAATTTCTCTGATAAGCATTTGGCATCCAAGTTATATAAACAATGAATGAACACACACACACACACACACACACACACACACACACACACGATTATTCATTCCTCCACAGATAGCAGTCAAAGGATATGAACAAACAATTCTCATGATAAGAATTGCAAAGTATTTACAACCACATGAAAGAATGATCAAGATACTTAATAATAAGAGAATCGCAATTCAAAACAACCTTGAGGTTTTATCTTATATCCTTCAATTTGGCAAAGATGACAAAATATGGCAATTGTCAATATTGAAGGGGTTGTGGAATAAAATGAATGCCCTGTCAATTGGGGAATGGCCAAATAAATTGTGGCACTTGGAATGTATTGGAATACTGTTACTGTGCTATAAGAAATGATATATGTGAGGAATACAGTGAAGCTTAGAAAGATCTATAGGATTTGATGCAGAGTAAAGGAAGCAGAGCCAAGAAAATAACTAAAACAATGTAAGAAGAAAGAATAAATTCACCCATCTAGCAAAACTATAAAGATCAAACATGACTCGAATAAAGGGATATGAGAGAGAAGAATACATCTCCAAACCTATTCATGGAGCGGTGAGATCCACAAGTGTTACACATTGTACATGTTTTCAAACTTTTTTAATGTATTGATCAGTTAAAAAATTTTTTTTTCTTCTTAAAAAAATACTTTGTCATATTGGATTTCTCTGGGAAAGAAGTAAGTCACACTTTACCACTCTTTTACCATACTGATTCTAAGACAGAGTGAATAATAAAAGAAAAGAAAAGATGGACCAGAATCACACAGGATGGTCAGGAATGAGTGGATTTCTATTTGCATTGTTGGAAGGAACAGTAATATTAGTGCCATCCCAGATCCATTTGAGTATACTTTGTATATCTGAGTATACTTTGGGGTCATGTTGTATCCCTCCTTTAGAATGTAAGCTCTTTGAGGGTAGGGACTACTTCATTATCTGACCCAGGTATTCATCACCCATAGCAAATTCTTAACAAATGTGACAGATAACCACTGGATTTCAAAATTAGGCCATCTATTCCAACTTGAACCTAAACAAAAATCTACATGACCACATATGCACTGTTCTCCAGCTCTAATTTCGTGTGCCTCCAGTCCCTCATTGTAATGTTGGGGAGCCCCTAGAGAAGGCACTCATTGCCTCCTGTTCTACACTTTCACCCTCTAGCCTGTATCTCTCTCTGTCTCTCTGGCTTTCTGTCTCTGTCTCTCTCTCTCTCCCTCTCCCTCTTCCTCCTCTCCATACTTCCTCATTTTTTCTCTCCCTCTCCCGTCTCTCCTCGATCTTTCTTTCTCTCCCTCTCTCTTTCCATCTCTCCTTCCCTCTCTCTGTCTCTGCCTTTCTCCCTTCCTCCTCCCTCTTTGTTTCTCTTCCCATCTCCCTCCCTCTTCTTCTCCTCTGTCTTCTCTCTTTCCCTCTCTCTCTTTCTCTCTTGCCTGTCTCCCTTCAGTAAGTACTTCCTATAAATATTTTTCCAACTTCTCTCTCACATCATGATTGATTGAAACACAGGAAGAATGAACTAAAGAGTTCTTAAATTCAACATTCTGCATACATGCCATTTTTCTTGAAGAATCTTGATTTTGAATCCTATCAGCTATTTGTAATTCAGCCAGTTTAGGAAAAAACCTGAAGACTTGGGTTCTTCTCCTCCCCACCCCCAATATTATGCACAGTATGAACCAAGAATAAAAGGAAACTTTTAACGCATAGGACTTGGGGCAGGAAGGGACCTTAAAGATCATCCACACCAACCACTGGAGCTATAGAAGGGAAGTGACTTTCCTGGGCTACACAGAAAGGTCATGTCATGGGAAAGGAATTCAAATTCAGATTCTCTGACTGTAAACTCAGTACTTTTGCTGTCATATCATGCTATTAAATCTATTAGAGTGATGTTTATTCATATCTCTCTCACTGGAAAATCACTGGCTTATCAGAAGGTGAGGCAGTGGAAAAGTATTATCAAATTTAGTCAGTTTATAAACATGATAGGGAAATATGGAAAGTTTTTAGAGTGTAAAACATTACAAATTTAAGTAAGATGAAATGTAAGATGTTTTTCTTTACACAATATTAAACATAAAAAGTAGGAAATCATTCATCCATTTCCTAGGTGGTATTCAAATATGGAATGTTTTCCTCCATTTTAAAGATAAATTTAGATCATTTTAATAATTCTCTTATTGATTATTTTATATCTAGTTTATTCTGCTTGTGTTTCTCTACATTTGAGCACAGGATCCTGTCTTACTTTATAATAATAATAATAATAATAATAGGAAGCATTTATATAGGGCTACCACATGACAGAAACTGCTAAATGCTTTGTAGATATTATTTCATTTGATCCTCATATTTACCCTGAGAGATAGGTGCTATTATTGTCCCCATTATACAGATGAGGAAATTTTTATTGCTTTATTTATTTATTAAAAAAAATTTTTTTTAAGACCTTTACCTTCTATCTTAGAATCAATACTGGGTATTGGTAAGGGGTAGGCAATGGGGGTTAAGTGACATGCCCAGGGTCACACAGCTAGGAAGTGTCTGAGATCATATTTGAATCCAGGACGTCCCATCTCTGGGTCTGATTCTCAATCCACTGAGCCCCCAGCTGCCCCTGGAAATTTTTATTGTTACTGATATTATAAAATTAGTATTAAGCACCATTTCAATAAATTAAACTTGTTTTGCCACCATTACATTTAAATAAATGAATTTCATTGCTTAGAATGTCACTATTTAAATGTATAAATATGACATCATTATTTCTTCTAAGTCTCTGACACTTTTCTTTATTCAATTCTATTTACTCTTCCCCCCCTCCTCCATCTCTTGATAACATTTTATCTATAGTATATCGCCCCCTTTTTAGCAGTTAAATATATCCTCTCCACCCCATCCTGATCTTCCTTTGGGAAATATATTCTAATTAGATGTCAGAAATGTTAGTCTTTTGTCTCAAATTCTTAGAAATTTCCTAAGAACACATATATTTTGCCAATCAATTCTTTGTTTTTTTTCTGTTTTTCCTCTTAGTGGTTTGGCAACCTAGTAACTATGCAGTGGTGGAATGATCTTTGGCTAAATGAAGGATTTGCTACTTTCATGGAATATTTCTCCTTGAATAAAAATTTCAAACAGTTAGCAAGTGTAAGTACTACTCTTCTTGCGCTTAATAGAGATTTTCTTCTTTTTTTGTTTATTATTTGTTTTTTAAATTACTCTTTAAAACTGTGTTATGTTATTTATAAATTAATTATACTGTACCATATGCTCATGTCATTTGGGAGACTCAAACAGTTTTTGATAGTTGTTACGTTGGTGACAAATTATATGTTTTTAGGTTTAACAGAGTAAAATTTTTTTGTATGTCAGTTTCATCTTCTTTCATCTAAATTCTAGTGCTAACATGACAACATAATAGAAAATGATAATATGTTCATGTGTGTTATGCATTTTAAAATGTTGCTATGAATATGCAGCCTTATAGCTTCTTCCAATGTTTCTTGTCTGTGACCTTGTACAAATTACTTCATCTCTTCAGGTTAAACTTAGGGGGTTAAAGTAACTTTTGCAATTTCTTTCAGTCTAAAATCCTATAATTCAATTCCTCTAATTGTTTGGTGAATTTAGTTAATAAATTTTAAAAAACTTTTTTGAAAGATAATTTTGGAGGAGATAGATTTAGCATGTATGTGGATGAGGGGAGAAAGGGTCAGAAAATAAGAAAATGCAAGAGATAAATATTAGACATAAAATATAGTGTGCCTATTATCATTATAATGAGTTTATCTATCTATGTACAGTGCTCTGGCTAAATGACTGGACCCCACTAGATACAAACCACATGCTGTAGCTTAGTGTCCCTTCTTAGATCACATTTTGAAAAACATCATTCAGCTGTAGCAAGATGAAATATAGCCATTTTTATATTTGTCTCGCCTTTATAATCTTTTCTCAAGATTTATTGAAGGATTATTGACTAGGATGCTATCAAAATCTACTCCAAAGAAGTGTATTAACTCTCATTCAGCCAAACCCTACACCTTAGATTGTCTTTTTTGTAAGTATGAAGAAATTATTTAATAGACCTAAACAAAACAGTAAATTTCATCTGGAGGAATAACAAAATCATAATTTCAGAGTATCTTTCAATGCCATATCCCAAATTATAATGCGACATTCATTATCAAAACTATTTGATTCCATTTCAAAAGTAGAAAATTTGACTGATAAAATATATTCAATATACAATTCCAGAAATAACAAAATATTCATTAAATATAAGATTACTAACTACAGAGGTAAGGACTCTTTTTGGAGGGGCAAAACTTTTGTCAAACTATAAAGAAATCTGAAAAAAATTGTATTAGGCCAACAGCTTATATTATAATGAATTTTAAATTGATAGGCTATCTAAATATAATAATCATCTATGCCTTTATATCTATGTCTCTATTCTATCTAACTAATGTTTTAAGAGCAGAAGATATTCACAATAGTAGATGAGAGGAGGAGGTCTTCTTTTATGTAAACAAGGCACTGTTCTGAAAATAAAGTAGATAATTTTGATTATAAAACTTTGAGAAGATTTTGTACAAGCAGAACAAATGCCATTTGAATTAGTAGAGAAAAATTTGGCAACAAACTCTACATTTTTTATAAGACATAATATACACGATATATAATACCTTATTTCAAATGTACAAGACTATCTGTTGCCCAACAGGTAGGCAGGTTTCAAATGAATAAGTATGAAATATTAACAAAAATATGAAAAAAATCCTCCATATTAACTTCTTTTAATACCTCAAGTACCAACTATCTAAAATTATTAAAATTTATGTCAGTGGAATAACTCTGCCTATTGAAGAGCCTATAAATTCTTTTTTTAAGGGAGCACAAGACAATAGATTTATTAGCTTAACATGATATATTAATTATTGTTATTATTAAAAAACATTTGATTAAATGATATTCATTTCCTTCAAAGAATCTATGTTTACATTGATTTAATTTAATGTGAAAAACCCATATTAGTGTTGTATGTAGTACATTTTAAAAATCATTAAGTCCAGTGCCTGGTACATTGTAGAGAAACTAATTCTTTTTTTTCTATGATAATTAAGCTTTAATTAACTTAAATCAAAATAAGAGGGAGAAAAATCAAATTAGCAATACGAAAATGAACAAGTCACAAAAAATAGGAGAAATAATAATTAACAAAATTTACTATATATTCCATAAGAACTGAGAATTTAAAAGAAATGGAGAATTAGCTATAAAAATATAAAATTCTCAAATGAACAACATGAGATAAAGACTTTAAATAAAACAACTTTGGAAAATAAAATTGAATTGACTGTGAACAAAGTGCCAATGGACAAAACCTTTGATCCACATGGAATTATAGATGAATTCTACAAAATTTCATTATTATTATATTATAATTTTATTGTATTATTATGTTATTTTGTTACATTTTAATATATTACTAGAAACTAATTCTTAATTAAAATAGTTTGCTTAATTTAAAACTCTGTTACCTTACTTTAGTTAAGAAGCATATACAATATCACCACTTGGTGGCTAGTTGGTTGGTTGTTAACATCACTATATCAGGATCAGTTATGGGATATCCTACAGGTCAGGTACAAGTAACCCATATGAACATTTGGGATGGAGATATTTCTAAATTTGCCCAAATTTCATGTATAGTTGGTGATACAATTTTTTAAAAGTATTTCATGCTTGCTTTAGGGGATTGGCTTCTTATTTCACATAGACCGTTTCTTGTTTTGAGGTTTTTTTTCCTTTTCTTCACTTTTCCTAAATCCTTATAAAAAGGACCTTTGAGAAGAGAATAATGGAATATGTTTATGTGTCCGTTTTTTTAAACAAAGTTACATTTTAAAATTAAATTTAAGAATTAACATGCTGAACTGCAGGTTGTATTTTAAAACATACTATAGAGCATTTAAGTGGCAGTGGATAGAGTGCCAGGACTGGAATTGGGAGAATCTGGGTTCAAATCTGACTCAGACTTCCTAACTCTGTGACCCTGCACAAGTCAGTTAATCCTAGCTCTTGCCCTTCTTTCTTTTCTTTTTTTTTTTTTTTCAGAAGATGCTTTTATCAAAACTGGGTGACATCTATAAGGGGACAGTACAAAAAAAATTTTGGTCCATGAAAAAACATAATATTCAGTTAATAAAAAGTTATCTGCAACAGGGACACTGCCTAAGTGGTGGGAGGAAGGCCCGTGTCTGAGCTTCCTTCACACAGTCCTGGCCAGGAGTGGGGCCAGGGCTCAGCCGCCCGCCCCCCACAGAGGTCTGTGAGGTCTTGCCCTTCTTTCTTAAAGTTATTACTAAGACAGAAAGTAAGTTACCCCCTACCCCGCATACATTTATTTAAGCATATGCCAATAGAATATTCAAGTTTAGTATTCTCTTCTAGTTTTAAGTCCTTTCTGCCATCTCTCTTGGCCCCCAACTCTCACTGAAATGAAACTTAACTAGCTGAGCCTCAAAACTATCTTCCACATTTTTGGCCCACGGAGACAGTGACTGGTTTTACTGGTAAGATGCTGTTTGCCCTCTTTCCTTAACTGGCTGTCTATTCTGGCTTCTCTCTCTCTCTTTTTTTTTTAAACATTTATTAATAATCATTTTTAACATGGTTACATGATTCGTGCTCCTACTTTCCCCTTCACCTCCTGCTGTCCCCCCACCCATGGCCGATGCACATTTCCCCTGGTTTTGTCATGTGTCCTTGATCAAGACCTATTTCCAAATTGTTGGTGGTTGCATTGGTGTGGTAGTTTCGAGTCCACATCCCCAATCATGTCCACCCTGACCCATGTGTTCAAGCAGTTGCTTTTCTTTTATGTTTCCTCTCCTGCAGTCCTTCCTCTGAATGTGGGTAGCATCTTTACCATAAATCCCTCAGAGCTGTCCTGGGTCATTGCATTGTTGCTGGTACAAAAGCCCATTACATTCGATTTTACCACAGTATGTCAGTCTCTGTGTACAATGTTCTTCTGGCTCTGCTCCTTTTGCTCTGCATCAATTCCTGGAGGTCTCTCCAGTTCGCCTGGAACTCCTCCAGTTTATTATTCCTTTTAGCACAATAGTATTCCATCACCCACATATACCACAGTTTGTTCAGCCTTTCCCCAATTGAAGGACATACCCTCCTTTTCCAATTTGTTGCCACCACAAAAAGCACAGCTATAAATATTTTTGTACAAGTCTGTTTATCTGTGATCTCTTTGGGGTACAAACCCAACAATGGTATGGCTGGATCAAAGGGCAGGCATTCTTTTATAGCCCCTTGAGCATGATTCCAAATTGCCAGCCAGAATGGCTGGATCAGTTCACAGCTCCACCAGCAATGCATTAATGTCCCAATTTTGCCACATCCCCTCCAACATTCATTACTCTCCCCTTCTTTCATTTTAGCCAATCTGCTAGGGGTGAGGTGATACATCAGAGTTGTTTTGATTTGCATTTCTCTAATTATTAGAGATTTGGAATACTTTCTCATGTGCTTATTGATACTTTTGATTTCTTTACCTGAAAATTGCCTATTCATGTCTCTTGCCCATTTATCAATTGGGGAATGGCTTGATTTTTT
>NC_058130.1:310014273-310042843 GCF_016433145.1 Gracilinanus agilis | reverse complement strand
TTCTTAATTACTTGCTGGAGTCTCTTTGCTAGTATTCTATTTAAGATTTTTGCATCTATGTTCATTAGGGAGATTGGTCTGTAGTTTTCTTTCTCTGTTTTTGATCTCCCTGGCTTTGGAATCAGTACCATATTTGTGTCATAAAAGGAATTTGGTAGGACTCCTTCTTTGCTTATCATATCAAATAATTTGTATAGTATTGGGATTAGTTGCTCTTTGAATGTCTGATAGAATTCACTTGTGAATCCATCAGGCCCTGGCGATTTTTTCTTAGGGAGTTCTTTGATGGCTTGTTCAATTTCTTTTTCTGATATGGGATTATTTAGGTATTCTATTTCTTCTGCTCTTAATCTAGGCAGTTTATATTTTTGTAAATATTCATCCATATCTCCTAAATTGTTATATTTATTGCCATATAATTGGGCAAAATAGTTTTTAATGATTGCCTTAATTTCCTCTTCATTAGAGGTGAGGTTTCCCTTTTCATCTTTGATACTGTCAATTTGGTTTTCTTCTTTCCTTTTTTTTATTAGATTGACTAGTACTTTGTCTATTTTATCTGTTTTTTCAAAGTACCAGCTTCTAGTCTTATTTATTAATTCAATAGTTCTTTTACTTTGGATTTTATTAATTTCTCCCTTGATTTTTAGTATTTCTAATTTAGTTTCCATCTGGGGATTTTTAATTTGCTCTCTTTCTAATTTTTTGAGTTGCATGCCCAATTCATTAATCTCTGCCCTCCTTAATTTGTTAATATATGCACTCAAGGATATAAATTTCCCCCTGAGTACTGCCTTGGCCGCATCCCACAGAGTTTGGTAGGATGTCTCATCATTGTCATTTTCTTCAATGAAATTATTGATTGTTTCTATGATTCCTTCTTTGAGAAATTGGTTTTGGAGAATCATATTATTTAATTTCCAATTAGTTTTTGATTTTCCTGTCCAGGTGCCCTTACTAATTATTATATTTATTGCATTATGATCTGAGAAGGTTACATTTATTATTTCTGCTCTTTTGCATTTGTTTGCAATGGTTCTATGCCCTATAACATGGTCAATCTTTGTGAATGTGCCATGTGCAGCTGAAAAGAAGGTGTATTCCTTTTTGTCCCTATTTATTTTTCTCCACATATCAATTAAATCTAATTTTTCTAGGACTTCATTCACCTATCTTACCTCTTTCTTATTTATTTTTAGTTTTGATTTATCCAGATCTGAAAGAGGAATATTTAGATCTCCCACTAGTATGGTTTTACTATCTATTTCCTTCTTGAGCTCTGCCAGTTTCTCTTTTATGAATTTGGATGCTATGCCACTTGGTGCATATATATTGAGCAGTGTTATTTCCTCATTGTTTATACTGCCTTTAATCAGGATATAATGACCTTCCCTGTCTTTTTAAATCATATCTATTTTTACTTTGGCTTTGTCAGAAATCATAATAGCCACTCCTGCCTTCTTTTTCTCATTTGATGCCCAAAAGGTTTTGCTCAAGCCCTGAACCTTAAACTTGTGTGTGTCCACCCGTCTCATATGTGTTTCTTGTAGACAACATATGGTAGGATTTTGGTATCTAATCCACTCTGCTATTTGCTTTCGTTTTATGAGCAAGTTCATCCCATTCACATTCAGAGTTATAATCATCAGTTGTGCATTTGCTGACATTTTCGTTTCCTCCCCTATTCTTACCCCTTTTCCTTAAACTATATCCTTTAAAACCAGTGGTTTGCTATTAAGACCCTATCCCTTGTCCCCTCCCTTGACTGACTTACCTTCCTAACCCCTGCCTTATCCCCCCCCTTTTTGTTTTTAACGGCCTTATGAATTCCCTCCTCCTTCTTCTCCCCTCCCTTTTTTTTTACCTCCCCACCTCCCTATTTCCCTTGATTTATCCCCTCTGACTTTCTCAGAAGGGTTAGATAAGAGTTTTATGTCCCAATGGATAGTATAGCTACTCTTCCCTCTCCGGGTTGATTACACTGAGAGTAAGGTTTGATTATTACCTCTTAATACTCTCTTCCTCTCTTACTTATAATAGTATTTGTCCCCTCTCCTTCCCATACCCTCTTTGTGTGTAATAGAATATCCTATTTTTCTTATTCACTCAAGTTTCTCTTGGTGTCCCCTGTTATTCACCCCCTCTTTCCCATCCCCCATGTCATCTTAGATTATTTAGTGTTCCATCCTCACCCTGTGAATTATTCTTCTGATTACTATAATAGTGGATACTATAATAGTGAATAGAGTTCACTACAGAGAATTATACATAACATTTCTCTACATAGGAATACAGATAATTAGATCCCACTGAGGCCCTTAAAAAGGCAAATTTAAAAATTATAAGTTTTCTTTCTTTCCCCTCTGTATCTTATTTACCTTTTCATGTTTCTCTCGATTTTTGTGGTTGGATATCAAACTTTCCATTTAGCCCTGGTCTTTTCTGTGCAAATACTAGGAATTCTTCAATTTTTTTGAATGTCCATACTTTCCCCTGGAAATATATAGTCAATTTTGATGGGTAGTTGATCCGTGGTTGCAGGCCTAGCTCTCTTGCCTTTCTGAATATCGTATTCCAAGCCTTGCGATCTTTTAGCGTGGAGGCTGCCAGATCCTGTGTGATCCTGATTGGTGCTCCTTGATATTTGAATTGTCTCTTTCTGGCTTCTTGTAAGATTTTTTCTTTTGCTTGAAAGCTTTTGAATTTGGCAATAATATTTCTAACCGTTTTCTTCTCTGGATCGAATGTAGTTGGTGTTCTATGAATCCTTTCGATGTCTATATTGCCCTCTTATTGTAGGACTTCAGGGCAATTTTGCTGAATAATTTCTTTTAGTACGGAGTCCAGGTTTCTATTAATTTCTGGTTTTTCTGGAAGACCAATTATTCTCAAATTGTCTTTTCTAGACCAGTTTTCTTGGTCTGTCACTCTCTCATTGAGATATTTCATAGTTCCTTCTATTTTTTCAGTCTTTTGACTTTGTTTTATTTGTTCTTGTTGTCTTGAGAGATCATTAGCTTCTAATTGCTCAATTCTAGCCTTTAGGGACTGGTTTTCGGCTCTAAACTTTTCGTTTTCAGCTATGATCTTTTCAATCTGGTCATTTCTGGTGTTCAATTTGCTTATCAGTTCATTTGATTTCTGAGCCTCACTTTCCAATTGCAAGATTCTACCTTTTAAACTGTTATTTTCTTGCCAGATCTCTTCCATCTTCCTCAGAATCTCAGTTTTGAACTCTTCCATAGCTTGTGAGGAGTTTTCCTTATTTGAGGAGGGTCTGGATGCTTGTTTGTTCTCCTCCTCTGTTTGCTTGGTTGTCTGAATTTTCTCTGTGTAAAAGTTGTCGAGTGTTAAAGACTTCTTTTTCTTGTTGTTTAGCTTTCTCTTCTGAACTTCCTGAGTCTGGGTAGCCATCATTAGCCCAGCAGCTTCTCAGCTTTATCCTCGCCGCAGTCTTTTGGCTTCTGAGGTCTGAGTTCTGGTTTTTTCCAAGGTCAAGCCCCCTGGTTGACCCCCTTTCTTGATCCTCTGCTGGAGGTTCCTTTACAAGTCTCAGGGCGCTGCTTCCACAGTCGTATACCCGTCTGCACTGGTTCCCCACTCAGGGTTTCAGAGCTTTGGCTTGTGGCTGTGTCTGCCTCCACCCATGCCTCCGCCGAGCCTGCGCTCTCCCGCGCTCAAATTTCGGGTGCGTTCTTTGGCTTATTGGGGTCCCAAATCTTGCTGCTCTCAGGAACAGGCCCTGTAGCTGCCAATGACTCGATGGGTGCCCCAAACTTGCTCTATTTCTTTTTAACTGGCTTCGGCACTATAGGTGGAGTCTGTGGAGGGGTTGGGGGTGGGGTGGTTGCTCAGCCCGCGATTTAGTGAGAGCTGTTTCACCCCTTTATAGCATGGAAATGTCCCGATTCCACGTACCTTCCACACTGCACCCCATTGTGAGGTTCCTCTGTTCGTCTGGACTTGTTTTTATGTCCTCTTGAGGAGTTTTGTGTGTTTTGGTCAGGAGAGGTTAAGAGCTGCTTCTTACTCTGCCGCCATCTTAACCCGGAACCTCTGGCTTCTCTCTTGATGTAAACTCTACATAGTTCATTCAGCCTTTGGACTCAAATGTGGGCTTCAAGGACTGTTATTTATCTCTTTTATTTTTCATATTACCTATTCATATTATTGGAGAATTGCTATGAGAAGGAAATATTCAAGAAATGTTTATTAAATTATAAAGAGAATAATTACAATCCTGAATGGACATTACTGAACACAAAGTTGGGGTGATTTCCCCCCTCCCCCCAATATTCCTTATATACTTCTGAATCTAAAAAGGATGGTGCCTTTTGCTGATAAAAATCTAAAAACATGCCAAATTAATAACATCATTCTAGTTTTCCTCAGTAGTTAAACAAATTATTTTCAAGGGAAATGCCTTGAATGGAAGTATGGATAGGTAGCTAAGGGGCTTAGAGATGGCAGAGCCAATTTTTAAACTGGCAGTTCAAGGAGAGACAGAATAAGTTCCCCTCTCCCCACCAGGCTACATGCAGGCAGAAGGATGGATTCCAAAAGATAATAATCCATTAAGATTATTATATAATCCAATCATGCAAAAGATTATTCCAGTGAGAATATAAAGGAGGGATTGGAATTCAGAAAGAATAGAAATAGGGCGACCAGACAAGGAAAGATATTACCACAAATAGGTGCTAACAAGGACTTGTATTAGCTTGATGGCTAAAAAAGGGGTGAAAGGTGCTACTCGAGTAGAATGACTATCCAGCTCCCCTCCTCATACACAAGTACTGATATTCCATTTAGCACACTCATCCCCCATTTCCTTTGTTTACTCCATGCTGGGCCCCTCGTTCTCTCCAGGGCTGTCAGTCCTGCTCATCTTGACTCCTCGGAGAGCTAGTTCTCTACTGTCCTCATTGCTTGAGCTCCTGGGCCATTTATCATGTCACTGACAATGTCCTGCCAGGCATCCACCTTGGATCGCTCCCACCATCTTCTGCCTTTGCTTCTTCCAACATGCTGCTGAACAGAGATGGAGAAAATCTCACAACTGTTCTGACTGGCTGCAGATCTATGTTATGCAACCTCAACTGGGCCCTCGCTGCTGTCAGATAATCTCTTTTCACCTTCCTAAAAAACACACTATCTTGCTCTCCACATCTGTTCTTCCAAACATTTTTATCCTTCCTCAGACCTACCATGGTTCCCCCTTCCTCCTACTCTCTAAGCTAAGAACCTTGCCTCCTATTTTATTAAAAAAATAATAATAATTGAGACTCCCTCTTCTTCCCTCTTCCTCATCTCCTGTCACTCAAACCTTCTGCTACATTTTCCTTCTTCATCCCTGTTTTCAAATGTTAAGATGTTCTTTTTTTTTTTTTTAAACCCTTGTACTTCAGTGTATTGTCTCATAGGTGGAAGATTGGTAAGGGTGGGCAATGGGGGTCAAGTGACTTGCCCAGGGTCACACAGCTGGGAAGTGGCTGAGGCCGAGTTTGAACCTAGGACCTCCTGTCTCTAGGCTTGACTCTCACTCCACTGAGCTACCCAGCTGCCCGAGATGTTCTTTTTTACCAAAGCCAACCCCTTCACCTTGCCCAAGGAATCCCATTCCATTCTGCTTCTTCTAGCAGATTGCTCCCTCTGTCATCCCCACTCTAGAATTTATTCTGAATCTTTCCCTGTCTACTAGCTGCTTCCCTATTGCCTAAAAAAAAATCCTGTCTCCTCTATTCATTAAAAAAAATTCCCTTGATCCTTCTTTCCTCGCTAACTCTCATTCCTATTTCTCTCTCCTTTTGTAACTAAGCTCCTTGGGAAGGCTGTCTACAACAGGTGCCTTCACTTCTCATTCTCCTAACTCTCTGGTTTTTAGCCCTCATCATTCAATAAAAAAAATTTTTTTTCCATAACAATCAATGATTTCTTAAATGACCAGATCTAATGGCCTTTCCTTAATCCTCACCCTTCATGGAAGAACCTCTTCAGTGATCTGAGGAGAAAGTTGGGAATGTGAGATGATGTTGGAAAATTTTGAGGGGATAGAGGAAGAGAGCTGAGTGAGCTCCCATCACATAGAATCAGTGTCCTCAGGGAAGAAAGAGGCTCCTGATAGAAGTGTGAGGGTTTAGGGCAAGAAATGAAAAGAAAGACTTTGGAATAAGTGTTGTGAAGAGTGAGGGAGAGTAGAGTTGAAGGATTATCAAACAGCTACAAGGGTTCTGGTGAAGTGACATCCTGCAGATTTGTAGAGGGCAAAGTTCACAATTTGATGAGTTTCTCTGGCGATGCTCACCAGCCTGAAGCCAGAGTAAAGATGTTGATGTGAGCTTTCTAGGAATGTTCCAGTAATTGGTATGTTTCTGTAAGAAATGGTTGTGACCTGAAACACACTTGGTTCATAGGAGAATTTTACCAGCAAAAATAGCCTCCCGTTCCTCAGTTTGGCAGTCATTTATTTATATATGTATATGTGTGTATATGTGTGTATATGTGTGTATATATATACTTATATATATACACACATATATATATGTTTTAAAATATATTTAAAAGAAGACAAAAGAAATAAAAAAGAGTGGGCAGATAGGTAGATAAGACAAGACCATTTTGATCAAAAGAGAGAATTACTTTTTCAGGTGAATTAGAAGAAAAAAGAAAAGCTCAAGCTTCTTTCATTTCCCTGCAAACTAAGCTTTAAAAAGTTGTCAACTATGCTTAAATCTTCCCTTGTGATTTCTTACAATACTTTTGTGTTCTTTTGCCAGTATGAGGATTTCTTGAATGCTCGTTTTAAGACCATGAAGAAGGATTCTCTGAATTCATCTCATGCAACATCATCTTCCGTTCAGTCTTCGGAGCAAATTGAAGAAATGTTTGATTCCCTTTCCTATTTTAAGGTACTGGTCTAGTAAAAACTGCTCAAAGTTAAGTTTTAATTGTTTTGTTGTGTTGGCAAGTAACTTACCTCTTGTTAAGTAACAAATTAAGCAAACATGGGGGCATTTTGAGATATGGAGTTTTGAGAACCAAGCCTAGAGATGGGAGGTCCTGGGTTCAATATTTCCTAAAGCTATGAGACCTTAGAACCAATACATGGTATTGATTCTGAGATGGAAACAATGGGGAAGAAAGAAAGGAAGGAAGGAAGGAAGGAAGGAAGGAAGAGAAATTAAGCAAACCTGTATATTCATTTATTTTAAGAATATAGCAATTTATTCATTTACCGCCCTCTATACTCAAAGTGACTCTAACCTCTACTCCTGTGACTACAGACCTACAATATTCCTATAATCTTCCCTCTCTGTTCCTAATCACATGCTGCTGAAAAGTTCTAGAGGGAGTCAAATGACCATGATGACTAGGTCCCCTTCAAATTTGTTATCTAACCTCCTCAGGGCTCCCACTGCAGCCAGGTAATTCTTCTTAACTCTATGCCTTCCTCCTAGAGAAAAACTACTAATGACAAAGAGTTTTTAAAAACATGAGGCAGTCAACTAAAGATGAAAGTACCCTTTGGTTGCTGAGTAGTCCTAAGGACCTGGTTTAAATCTTCATAAATGCAAACTGGCTTTTAAAAAAAAAACCTTTCAATTTCTTTTTCAAAAACTAAGTAGAATGGAGTTTTACACTATCTGACTATTTCCTGTCAGGGTTCTGTGGAAGTTGATATTGGCATATTCCTCTTAGTACAGTAATTACTACCATTTTTTTAAAGCACTAAATGACCCTGCTTAAAGGGAGACTTAATATCAGCTTATGTTACCTTTTAGGGGAGAGAATAAGCATTTGCCATCATAGATATGAAAAGCATGAACAAAGTCTTACTCCTGCCTCAAGTATGGCTATGAACTCTTTGTTTCTATACTTTTATCTTCTCTTCCATTCCTCAATAAGAGTTCCTTATTTTGACTCCTGTCCTTATGAGAACTGAAATGAAAATGGAACAAAGATGTCCATGAATCTAGAGATAAGGGGGACACTAGATTATTGGCCAGTATAAATAAGGAAAACAAACACCAGTGTGGGAAAATGTGTTCTTTAGAAGACCTCCTGCTCTTTTTTCACTGTAGTGTTAAAATTGTGATGAAACAAAGCAATTCTACATCTGTGTATTTGTAGGAAATAAAATATCTATGTAATGGTCATAGAAGTTAGATAGAGAAGCCTTTCACTTTTATTATACTTTTGGAGATTCTTTGGTATTATAAATTTTGAAACCATTAATTAGTTTTAAGGTAGTATCCCCAAAACTTCTGCTTCAGTTTTATTTAACTGAAATAATAAAATTCAGGTTTTCTATTATGAATACATAATTAGGTTTATTATTAATCAATATTTAATTAAGTTAATGTTTAAATATAACTCACAAGTCTTATAATGTCATAAATATTGTTAAATATTAAACCAAACAACATAAGGTGGGTTTTAGGTAGAGAAAATACTTTTTTGATGTAAGTTTTTAAATCACTGAATTTTCTGAAATGTCCAATAAAGTTTTTGAGTGGAATCCTTTATTGTATAATGAGTGTACTTTTGAAAGTCTCTGTTTTCTTCTTGGTCTAGTTGTATACTATTTCAGGATAGGCTATATAGACTACTAATATTATCTTGGAGAAGGCATTAGTTCTCCTATTGTGATATTAAGGGGCACATCCACATGTATTAGAAAAATGTTTAGAAAATTAAGCATCTTATGTCTAGATCATGTACATTTTGACTTTATCTTGGTAAATGGTGTAAGATATTAATCTGCCTCTAGTTTCTGACAGACAGCTTTCCAGTTTTCCCAACATTTTTACCAAATAGTGAATTCTTTTCCCAGAAGCCTGAGCTTTTACTTTTGTTAAACAAAAACTTATGAATATCTTTTACTACTGTTGTTATATCTCTTCTGTTCCGATAATCTACTTTTCTATTTCTTAGCCAGTACCAGATAGTTTTCAATAATTACTGCCTTATAATACAATTTAAAGTCTGGTATTGCTATCATAAGCAAATTAGAAAAATATGGAACATATTACCCATTAGATTTATGAATAAGAAAAGAATTTATGAAGAAACAAGAGACAGAAAGTATTATGAGAAATAAAATGGATAATTTTGAATACAATAAATCTAAAAAGATTTTTACAAATAAAACTAATGTAGCCAAGTTTAGGAAGAAAGCAGAAAATTGGGGGAAAACATAATTTCTTGGGTAGAGATTTCATATCTAAAATACATAGAGAGTTTTGTCAGCTTTATAAGAGATATAAGCCATTCCCTAATTGATAAGTGGTCAAAAGATATGAACAGTTTTTGGATGAAATATAATTATATGAAAAAATGCTCCAAATCATTATCGAATAGAGAAATGCAAATCAAAACATTTCTGAGATATTGTCTTATACCTATCAGATTGGCTAAAATGATAAAGGGGCCAAATGACAAACATTTGAAGGGATTGTGGAAAAATGGGGACACTAATACACTATTGATAGAACTGTGAACTAATCTAACCATTTTGGAGAGCAATCTGGAATTATACTCAAAGAGGTAGAAAACTCTATACCTTTTGCCCCAGTGATACCACTTTTAGGTTTATTTCCTACGGTGTTCAAGGAAAAAGGAAAAGAACCTATATGTTCTAAAATATTTATAGCAACCTCCTTTGTGGTGGCCTGTGTAAATTTGACCCTGCTTAGTGATCCTGATGGCCCTGTTCCCCAAGAGCTCACAATATTGCTGCTGGGCTTAGTGTAGACATCAATATTAGCTCTACTGGCTGTAGTTTAGAACTCCCAAACTCAAGCAATCCACCAGCCTCATCCTCCACGGGAGCAGAGACTTGTGCTCCTAGGTCTGCTGTCTCTTTTCTAGACTTTAAAGAAGTCTAGGGAATTAGTAGCAAAGCCTTAAGTTCCCCTAAAGGGTATCATTAAAGTTAGAAAAAATGCTTTTGGGAGAAAAGAGAAAGAATAGAAAGCTGCTTGCTTTCTAAAGCTTTAAATAATTTTCAAGGCAATTTAAATTTCATAAAATAATTACTGAATTTAAATGAGTTCATGAAGCAAAATCGGTAATACAGGAACTTATTTTTGATTTTGTCATTAGGGAACCAATCTAATCTCTGTACTAAAATGTGATCATATTACATAAAACTTTTACTTTCTATGTTTCAGGTTGCATGCTCTGACCCATATTATTGTAATCTGATTAAATGCAAGAATAAAATCAGACTTCTGTAGTTTAGAGGAAGGAAAATCTGTTCAGTATGTTTAGATATGGAACCAGATCTTTAAGCTTTGAAAGTCTATTCTTTCTATTCACATAATTTAATTTTTTTTAAGGGAGCATCTCTTTTGTTAATGCTGAAAACTTTTCTGACAGAAGATGTGTTTCAACATTCTATTGTGATTTATTTGCACAATCACAGATATGCATCCATTCAAAGTGATGACCTTTGGAATAGTTTTAATGAGGTAAGTGTCCTGGAAACTTTTGTTCTAGGTATTTCATTTAACTGAAAGTATTAAGAAATTAGAAAAAGCTAATTTTTGCAAATCCTTGGTTAGCATATAAATATAAACCAAAAATCTTACTAATTACTACTTTTTTGAGAGGTAGGAAGGAGTACCTTCTATCTAGGAAAATGTGTTTATTTTACATTTTTCCTTTCACTATTAATACTGCTTTTCTGTATGTGATATCTCCATCACACCCTTCCAACCTAGGTTATCATTTATTTTTTCTCTGTTTTCTGACTTTTTCTTCATTATTTCTGACAAAGTCCCTTAGTTGAGATTAACATCCCTAATGCTTAGCTCTGCAAATTTATGTCACTGGCTATTCATTAAGACTGAGCCAGAGATGGTCTTTATCAGATGTCTTCAGGCAAAGAGGAAGGTTGACAAATCAAGTCATAGTAAATAAGTAAAATTGTTTTTATTTTGCAGGTCACAAGAGAAACTCTTGATGTAAAAACAATGATGAAAACTTGGACCCTGCAGCCAGGATTTCCTTTGGTAACTGTTCAAAGAAAAGGGAAACAAATTTTCGTACAACAAGAGAGATTCTTTCAAAGTACTACAAATTCTGGAGTTCATCCTTCGGATTCAAGGTTATTTGTTTTTTTTTTTCTCTCTCTCTAAGGTCTTCTCCAGTTCTGAATTTTTTATCTAGTTATTTTTTTCCCCCAGAAAACATTCAGAGTAAATAAGCCTACTATATAGGTAGATAATAGTTAAGAAAAGAAGATATCATGGAAGATTTTACTCATGTTATTCATAACAGAGATTATTTGGGCTAGAGTAAAGAATTGCAGGCGGTTCGCACCTTATGCAATTTCACTTTAGGCAGGTTTGACTTTAGAGAAAGAATTCTCAAAGAAATCCCCATTCCAGAACAACACAGATGACAATTTTACCGTATGGTGCTTTTGCTGTCTCTCCCCATTCCTGCTCCTTGGCTACGCACTCCATGGCCTCCCACCCAAGAAGACTTAAAAACAAACCCTTTAGAAAACCCTCCCCCAGGTGAAAGCATTGAACAGGTGTGGAGAGACACCCCTGTGTCAGGATTTAGGGCTTGACTAGGGACCTCCAGTGCCGAGAGAGAAGTCAGCCCCATTCCTGTCCCCCAATTGTGTGCCTGCCTTTGGCACCCACGCTTGACCTTCCCTGGTCCTCTGTTGTCCCAGCCTTTCCTAGGTGTGACTGTGTCACCCGGCCTCTCCTGAGTGTTTGTGTCAGCCTGTTTCACCCCTCACCCCTGCCCCCCACCCCTGCATCTGCCCCGGTCTGAGGGTAACAGCCACTCTATGGAGAAATCTGGAGAGTGATCAGAGCCCCTCACATAGAGAGAGAACTGTCTGTAGATATTTGGGGACCAGGGATAAAGTCAGATATGTACCTAGACAGAGGTATGGGAGTAATATTTCTCCATCCCTGATCCATGGTGAATTTTTATTAATTCGTAAAAATGTTACCACCCTAAATCTTAATTTCTTAAAACCTATAAGCTTTAAAAACAGATTCTTTCCTCTCTTCCTACTTCTTTCTCCCTGCATTCTAAATATCCCTCTACCCCCTTACTTCCTTTTTCACCCATTTCCACACACAAATCCTCAGAATCTCTAGGCCTAGGATATAGAAGAATATTCTATGATACAGAATTGGATATTTTCATAGCCAAAAATAGTTTGGGTTGGGAAATATATATATATTATATATAGTCATATATAATATATAAATAGTAGAGGCCATTTATCTATACAAGTCTTGGGTGTGAGAATATACTCTTTTTTCCCCTCTTAAAATGGAATTTTTTAGATTTTAGTTTCAGGTTAGAAAAGGGAAAGATCTTTCAGAAGAAGAAGTTGTTTTTTTTTATTATATTCATATTTTTAATTCATCAGTATATTTTCATTTCTATTTGATTTTCCTCACATTTTTATTGACCAGATAGAGGGGAGGAGAGGGGAACTTTTTGAATGTCTTGCATAAATCAGACATGTTTATGGGATACTGTAATTTGATGAATTAACTCTTGAAATAATAGCTTTAAAAGTTTAATGAGTTCTTTCAAAAAACTATTCATTTATATAACTAATTTTTTAAAGAGTAATAATCATTTTTCATTAATTTCTTTTCTCTTGATAGCCATCTGTGGCATATTCCACTCTCCTTCATCACTAGTGATTGTAAGCCATCAGAATGTCCACGTATGTTGTTACTGGACAAAAAATCAGGTATTGTATATAAAAATTTTAATCTATATAGCATTTTAATGACTTATTGATCCTTCTAATTTTTTTTACATGGTTTAAGCCAGTGATGGGCAAACTACAGCCCACAGACCAGATGCAGCCCCCTGAAATGTTCTATCTAGCCACACAACATTATTCCTAATCTGACAAATACAATGAATAGGATATAATACAAAGAAACTTCGAAAGAGTTGCCATAGAAACAGACTGACAGATGAGCATTTTCTTTCCTTTGGCCTCCTCTTTAAAAAGTTTTCCCATCACTGATTTAAACAGCTAGCTGTTGCAATAGATTAAGGACTGAGCTTGGAATCAGAAAGACCCAAGTTCAAATTTGACCTCAGACATTTACTATCTCTGTGACAAGTCACTTTTTTTGCCTCTGTTTCTTCATCTGCAAAGTGGAGACAACTTCTACTTCCCAGAGTTGTTGTAAGGATAAAATAAAAAATCTGTAATGAGCTTAGCATAGTACCTAACACATAACAGTCATTATGTAGATGTTAGCTATTATTATTCTTGTGTACTATTATATTTTTATTTTCAGGCATTCCCTACTTATACAATAGTCTCCTCTCTGTTAAGAAAGAGAAATAACTGAGCAAAACAGAACGACAGATCAGATATATCTGACAGTATGTGCATGATTCTGCTTTAGCTTTTCATTTCCTATCTATTGAGAAAAGGAAACTTTTTTAGCAGTAAGCTTTTTGAGTACATTTTTGTGGTTATTTTGCATATTTTTCTTGGTTCTACATTCTTTGATTCATATCAGTTAATACAAGGCTTCCCATGTTTCTCTTAATTCCTTGTGTTCCTCATTTTTATGATCAAAAAATCATTATATTTATATACTGTAATTTAGATATTTGCCAATTAATGGATACCCACTTTGTTTCCAATATTTTACTATTATTAAAAGTGTTGCTATAAATATTGTGATGTACATATGACCAAGCTTTTTGTTTTTGATCTCCTTGAAGGCAGGTTGTGATTATTCTGGGTAAAATTATATCAACAGTTTAGATATTTTCTTCACATTATTAATTCCAAGCCAATTTCTGGAACATTTTGTTCCTTTTACAAACAGTAATATGTCCCTGCTTTCTTTCAGCCCCTTCATCATTGTCTCTTTTTTGTTTTTTATCATCTTTGAGGGTAATTTGATGGTCATGAAACACAATCTCTGATTTATTTTAATTTACATTTTTAAAGTATTTGTTATTTGCAATATTTTTTCAAATTGTTGCCAAAAGTTTGAATTTGTATTTCTTCTTTCGAAGACTATTCTTTGATCACTTTATTTTGGATCAGCATTTGATCTTATACTTTTTCAATTCTTTATGTATTTTGGATATTAGACTTGCATAGTATTTGTATTTTATAATATTTGTTGCAAAGATTTTGGGAGATGGAGCCTGGTCAGTAGTTTCTCCAACTAGTTTGTACAAAAACTTTTTATATGATAAAAAATGCCTTTTTCCCTCTTTTATGATAATCAATATCCTTGTTAGGTTAAGAACTTTCCATATAACCATTTTTGGAAATGTCACTTCCTTCCATTCTCTTTTCCTTAAAAAAAAACCATAAATACAAATCCATTGGGACTTTTTGTGGTGTATGGTAAAATATGCTGATTTCAACCAATTTCCTGGCAAACTACTTTCTGGGCTTACCCAGAAATTCTGATCTAATAAAGAGGCTTTTCTTATTGCTACCACCATCCCTACTCCCAAAGACTGTGTTCTGTGTTTTATTGAACATTGGCTGGTGTTTGATTGCTATTTTTTTTACCTACTGGTCTATTCTATTGCATTTTTCTCTTTCTTTAACCAGTATCAAATAGTCTTTAAAGATTAATGCTTTATAATATAGTTTTAAGTTTAATAGTGTTGAACCTTTATGATTCTTTTTTATCCATTATTTCCCTTGATAATTCCTTTCCTTCTTCCATATGATCTTGTTATTTTGTCTATAAATTCAATAAATTAGCCTTCTGGTAATCAAATAGCAGGAAATATATAATTTTTAAATTAATGCCATCATTTTTATTATTTTTGGCCTCTTCATTTGTAATGTCATTCTTCAAACATCTTCTACTGTGTCACCTTATCTAGCATTCCTAATACAATGTCAAAAACAATAAAAGTGGGCTTCTTTGTTTTTTACTTGACTTTAGTGGGAATATTTCTTATATTTCTTAATTGCATACTATGTTTTTTCCTGGCTTAATGTAGATAGATTTCATTGTTCTGAGAAATTATGCTTATTTCTTTTTCATTGAGGGGAAGGGAATAAGCATTTACCAAGAGAGTGTCCACTGCCTGTCAAGCACTGTGTTCAGTGCTTTGCAAATAGGATCTCATTTGATCCTCACTGGGTAGGTGCTATTATTATCTCCATTTTACAGTTGAGGAAACTCAGGCAGAGGTTAAGTAACTTGCCTAGAGTCACACAGCTGGTAAATGAGACCTTTGCTGTATCTATTTTTGTGCCCATTATTGGATTGGAAGCCTTTTCTTTATTGATATAATCTTTTTCCCCTTCGTATATTGTATTATTATAAATTTTCTGATACTGAACTTGGCTTGTGTAGTAGGTATAAACCCTGCTTGGTTATGATGAATAGTGTTAATGTATGGCTATATTTTATCAGTTGATTTTTAATATTTGGCATCTGGATTCATGAGAGGTAGTTGTCATTTCCTTTTATTAGTATTTTTACTACATTTAAAAATCAAACCCATATTTGCCTTATTTAAAAAAGCATTAAGGATATTGGGTAGAATCCCATCTTTATCCATATTCTTCATATTTTTTGCTTACACCTGCCATTTCATTGTTTAAAGAATGTCTAATGAGGCTGTTCCCTTTAAAACCATTGCCAAATGGCAGTTGTTCTCCAACTTGCAGCCTGAAATAGTAGGCTCTTAATACATTTTTTTAAACCCTTACTTTCCATATTAGAATCAATACTTGTGTATTGATTCCAAGGCAGAAGAGTGGTAGGGGTGAAGCAATGGGGGTTAAGGGACTTGTCCAGGGTCACAGTTAGGAGGTGCCTCCCATTTCCAAGCCTGGCTCTCTGTTTACTGAGTCACCCTGCTGCCCCTGAATCACGCAATTTTTAAACCATCCAGAAACATTGACTTAGTTGTTGCTATTATAAATATAAGAACCTTGACCAGTGACTAGCAGATATATGTAGAGAAGAACTGTATTTTATCAGTCTTGACAGAAAATCTTACATGAAATCAGAAGGCAGAATGAGGTTGGTAGCTAAATTGAAGAATAACTTACAGTTTCTTCCTGGAGAGAGGCAAAAAAGAAACTGCTAGGATTGGTTTTTACTTTTGTCCAAAGGCAAAAAGAAATACTTTTATGTTTTGACATTCCATATTGCAGTGTTCATGAAAAGTATTTGGAAAAAGAGCAACAAAATTAGAAAATAATTAGGAAGAGAAAGCATATAAAGAAATGAGATTGCCCAAATTAAATAAGCATACATTATGCTCCTCAACTTCAATGCAGTAGTGAAATTAATCATGGATGACCAAAAAATAAATTGGAAAATATGGATCAGGAATAAGGATTGAAAAAAAGCCAAATGTGTACACATCCCAGATTCCTCACACCTATATATCATAAGTATTTTATTTAAGAGAAAAATTAGTAGGCACTGGATATAATGTCACAAAAGATCAGATTGAGTATATTTTAACAGATAAGAAATGATTCATTATTCGTGAAGGAGACATTAGGAAATCAACCATCTATGCCCTTTCAGACCATTAACTTGTTAGAACAAAGATAAAAATTAATCCAGAGCTAGAAGAAGGAACAAAAATGAGGAAAAAATATGGTGTGCAATTAAAATCAACCTGACCTTTTTAAACTAGGTATTGATTGTGAAAAATGAGATAGGGACAGAAGAATCGAAACAGATTATACTTTCAATTACTCCAATCACACATAATGAGGCACCTCATTCCTAACCAAGGCTTACTCTCTTCCTGCTCAAATGAACCTATGTTCCTTCCTGTCTTCTCCAGCAGATAGCCCCGATCCGTGATTAAGCCCACTACTCAGGCACTGAGTAGCATAATGTAAACTGATTTAATTTGGACTGCCTTACCAATTTCTTCATAGACTTTCTCTGTCTATCTTTGATTGTCAGTCTCTCCCTATCGACTGGCTTATAAACACATCCTTGTCTCCCCTATTTCCAGGAGTAAAAAGACCATATTTAATCCTTCCATTTCTGCCGCTGTCATCTTCTATCTCCTCTGCCCTTTGTGGCCAAACTTAAGTCCCTCCACAGCAGGCGCCTCCTCTTTTTCGTAGCTCACTCTTGTTATCCCCTTCCAGACCAGCTTCTGACCACAGCTGTCCTCTCCCCAGTGCCCAGGGGTCTCCTCGTTGCCAAACCTCATGGCTTTTTCTCAGCCCTCCTCTTTGACCCCCTTGGTCTGTGTTTATTGATGGATTAATCGCTATCTCTTTTATGTATACAATGATATTTGTTGATGAGCCACCAGCTCAGGCTAGAACCTTTTTGAATGTTGCCTTTATTTCCATTTCCAGAACTTAGCCCAGGACCAAGCACGTAGGGAGAGTTTAATACTTTTTGGTCTATAGACTGATTCCCTGATGCCCTACAGCTCTGCCGTTTTATAGGGAGAACGATCCAAATGTTTCCTTGTAAAAGCAGTCATTGGCTTTTTATTCCTTTGGCAAATACTTTATAAACCAAAACTGAGTCATTTCATCTGCATTTCTACCATTTAAGTTGGCTGTTAGATTGAATCACTTTCCCCTCAAAAATGAAACTGTTGTTCTGCCTCTGATCTTGTTAAGAGCTCCCCAGAACTCACTCCTCTGGGCTCACTACAAGATATGGCTGGTGTCTTTTGTACAGTTTTATGGTTTCTCCATATCTGTGGTTGGAGTCTCAAATTCAGAATTTGGAAAATGTGGAAAAGCTAAACAAAGCTCATTGACTTCTTTCAAACAGTACCTTACTTTTTATATCATTGACCCCATTACTGTATAGACAGATACCTTAAATGTCAGCAGCGTTTTTTTCTCTCTGCCATCTGGTGTGTTCTGGTTCAGTTGTTTTAGTCATGTCCGACTCTTCATGACCCCATTTGGGGTTTTCTTGGCAGAGATACTGGAACAGTTTGCCATTTCTTTCTTCAGCTCATTTTATAGATAAGGAAATCAGTTTCAACAGAGTTCAGTGACTTACCCAGGGTCATGCAGCTAGTAAGTGTCTGAAGCCAGATTTGAACTCATGAAGAGGAGTCTTCATGATTCTAGATTCAACACTCTACCTCCTGCACCACCTCACTGCTTTTGCCATCTGAACCCTCATGCTATGTTGTGCCTGTCAGCTGAGAAGGTCTCTGTATGTGGACATTTCCTTCCCAGCAGTCCTATGAAGAAGTTCTCCTATTTGACTCTTCCTCACATAATTTTTTTTTAAATTTTTGGCTCACAGATATAGTCAATCCCAGCATACACATAAGTCCTGGTCAGCAATGGTTCTGTTAATTAAGCAAGGTGAAAGTTAGTGATACTTTCAGATTAGCCAATAGATATAATTAATTTTTTAGGGGATAATTTTAAAAATGTCTTCAATTCCCCATGGCTACTGCTTCTATTTTTTGATAATTATATTTAGCTTTGGCAAAGGAATAAATTTGACTATTTAATCTGTCTTTGCCATGTATAATTACTATGTTAGAAATTATTCTCTAAGTTCCCAATAAAAAAAATTAAATCCTTTAGATTTTCTCATCTATGCAGAGGACATTTTGAGTTTAATAGGTCTTTTTTTTGTCTCTATTTTCCCTGTTGATTAGGATTGGCAGCAATGGTCTGGTCACTAGGACATTGCTTGATCTAGGAGCTAGCACTAAAATTTAGGCATCCCATTAGATTGTAAGTTCCTTGAGGATAGAGATTGTCCATTGCCTCTTTTTGTATCTCCAGAGTACAATGCCTGGTACATAGTGGTGCCATAATGTATGTTAATTGTTTGATAGGAAGCATTTCGTGGCATCTACCCTGTGCCAAGTACTGCACTAAGTGCTTTACAAATATTATCTCATTCTCACAACAACCCTGGGAGGTAGGTGCCATTATCTGAGGCAAACAAGTTGTGACTTGAATCATCATTATTTTTTTTGTCATTGTTGTCATCCCCATTTTTCTTTCATTTTGCCCTTGAGTGTACTTGGGGAGAAGAATCTTAGACTGTATTAGAGCAGATTTGGTTGGTCCCAGAGAAATCTAGGCAGGTTTCATTACAATTGAATCAAGGGCTAGCAGGCTTCCTTTACATTTTTTTTGACAGCAAAAATGTAACTGTTTAAGAGTTGGAATAACTAAGTATAATTCTGTACTTTGTGGTACGACAAGTGCCATATTTGAATTTTCTTAATGTCAATTTGACCTGATTAGCCAGGACCTGTTAGGTCAGAGAATATTCATCAGAGAAAATTTGAAATTATGATATTGGATCAAACAGAACTGAAGAGTTTTCATTTGCTAATGAGAGTGTGTTGTTGGGAATTTCTCAGCCACTTATAAGAAATTGAATCATTGGGCTGTTAAATCTCTGTTAAATGTAAGTTTGGGGCTTTTCCCCACTTAATAGACACAGAGTCTAGAAAGTGAGGACCTCCTTCAATTTCAAGAAGAGCAAACTAAGTCCCATGATGCTTAAACTATTTGCTTATGGCCACAAAAGTAGTAAGCAAAACAGACAAAGGATTTCAGTGTATTAAAAACATGGGAAGTGTTTCATAAAAAAGAGAAAAAGGAAAAAAAACCCTATAATTTCTAAAATATTTATTGCAGCTTTCTTTGTGATGGCAAAGAACTGGAAGTTGAGAAGATGTTCATCAATTGGGGACTGGCTAAACAAGTTGTGGCATATGATTGTGATGGAATACTACTGAGACATAAGAAATGAGGAACTGGCTTATTTTAAAGAAACATGGAAAAGGGCAAGTAGGTGTCTCAGTGGATAGAGAGCCAGGAGGTATTGGCCTTAGACACTTTCTAGCTGTGACCCTGAGAAAGTCACTTAATCCCAAATGCCTAACCCATACTGCTCTTCTGCCTTGGAACCAATACTTGGTATCTGAGACAGACGGTAAGGGCTTAAAACAAAAACATGGAAAGACAAAATGAAATTAGGAAAAGTGAAATGAGCAGAATCAAGAAAGCATTATATACTGCAACAGAAATATTGTTTGAAAAATGACTTGTGTTAGGTGCATCTCCAGAGGAAGTACAGATAAGTAGAAATAAGCAAGAATTCGTTTTATATGTACTTATTTCTTTTTTGTCAAATGAAGCCTTCTGTAATGGGAAGAGAGGAGAGGAGTTACTCCAATACTTTAATGTAACGAATAAATAAATTTAAATTTAAGACAAAACAAAACAACATTCTCTGGACAGAAAACACTGTATTAAATGGTCTTTACAACTGATTTACCATTCTGGACCCACTGTTGCTCACCATTCTTTGCTCCTTGTCCTGACCTGTTTATAAAAGAACAGTGTTTTGCAATCACTTTGTGTAACTACTTCTTCCTATGATGCCAGGTCTTTGGAGAAATACATTTTTATATTCCTTATTTATTTGATCCCCCAAATTAATATTGGAATAACTGGTTATATTGTTGCCTTCTATTACTTAAGGGTTTTCTAAGAAATTTTAGAGAAATAGATGTAACAAGCTTGTTTCACTACCACATTGTTGTGTTATAAGCAGGATAAGTATAATGGAGAATATGGAATTACTTTCCTAGGAAAATTATATATCTAACAAAATACAAAGCTTCTAATTTTGAAATAGAATAAAGCTGCCATTAACTGACAGTCCACCTTTCGTCTTTCTTTTCTTTCCCTTTCTTCCTCTTTTATTGGAATTAGATGTCCTCATTCTTACAGAAGAAGTACAGTGGGTTAAGTTCAATCTGGATATGACTGGGTACTACATCGTACACTATGCAGATCCTGACTGGGACGCACTAATTCAGCAACTACAAAGAAACATTAGTGTCTTGAGTGACAAAGACCGAGCTGGCCTTATCAATAATATTTTCGAGCTTTCAAGGTAAGGAATTGGTTTTTCTTGACAAGAATCCTTGAGAAATGTTACTTATAAATGTCCAAATGAAACTAATAAATGTTTCCTGCCTGCCATGAATTACGTATTTCAGAGTGCTCGGAGGGGATACCCAGAAGAATAAGACTTGAGACCTGGCTTTTCTTTGGTCTTTGAGAAGAGATGCAAAAATATATGATATTCCCAGCCCTGTATTGGGTGCTAGGGATTCAGAGTCACTAGTAAAAGAGTCTCCTCTCGTGGAGCTTATAATCTAGTGAGGGAGACATTAACCTTTAAATATATCTCTATTTAGGGTGAGACACTGGTAGTTCATGTGAGAAGTCCCTATCATCAGAGGAGATTAGAAAAAGTTTCAAGTAGAAAAGTGTCATTTTAGCTGAGGTCCAAAAGGATCCTAAGAGGAATTGTTGAGTAGTTGGGATGGATATTATCCAGTTATCTCGTTTGAACTTCTCCACAACCCTGGAAGGTAGGTGCTAGTAATATCTCTATTTTACAGATGAGGAAAATGATAATTGCTAAAGGAGTTCAGACAATGGCAATTAAAGAAACTTTATGGAAGGGGAATAGTTCAAGCCAAAGAGTCTAGTTTTTAAGGGAATTATTTTGAAAATTCCCTTAGTTAAGTGTTACACTTAATATTTACTCATTAATTTCAGTGACATCTGGTAAGATCCCAGGTTTCCAGTACTGGTATGGAGCTGTACTTCTAAGCTCACTGTTTTTTGTTTGTTTTTTTTTTTTGTTTTGTTTTTTTTGCCTTTCAAGTGTATTTCTATTTCTTAAGGTGAGAATAACAATGAGTCAACAGGATGCAAAAATTTAAATTCTGTAAAAATTTAAAATATCTAAGAGATGTGAGGTGGCTTTTATCCTAATTTGATATATGAAATAAATGTAAAACCTAACCTTTCTCTTTAAAGATTACAATCTAATTCAGAAGATAAGATCAATAGCAAAAGAATTTGTAAATAATTAAATCATAAATTGTGTGATGTTAAGTGAAGGGAGAATAGTGGTGGACTAGAGCACTCAGCAAAGAGATATAGTTTGAGTTGGGTATTAAGGATGGGTAAGATTAGGGTGGACTCCTGTAAAGGAAGAACCAGCATAAAGGAAGGACAAGCATAAGCAAAGGCAAAGAAGCAGGAATATGCAAAATTTGGAGAATAGTCAGGAGAGACTGGTGTGTCCGAGGGAAAGGGTACCTATTTTGGAGTATAGAGGTTTTAGGAAAAACAAAAATAGCTAGATGGGATCATGCCATATTAAGTAAGACTTTGATTGAGTAAATAATACTGAATACCGTGGCAGTTTTTTTCCCCCAGCAGGGAAAATGGCTTGAATAAACTTCCACACCTTTTGGAAACTAAAATTAGGGGCTCAGGGTGAGGTCTCACCCAACTCCAAAATTCAACACACACACATATTTTGCTCTTGTATTTTTGATGGACCTTTGACTGGACCTTTTTTTTTTGTTTTGTTACAGGTTTTTGTTATTTGTTGGGGGGTGCTCTCATAGCTATTGGTCACCATTTATTTTCCTTTATATTGAATTGTTTTTTCCTACTTTTATGATTCACCATTTCAGAAGCATAACTTCTCCCACTATTATAAAAACTTTTCTGAAAAACAAAGTTCTATAAAATATCTTAACAGCTTTGTGGAAAAAGTCCAAAAAATGTATGCCAAATGAAAAAAATAATAATTGCTTCTCTCTCCTACCTTTCT
The DNA here is from genome assembly GCF_016433145.1 of Gracilinanus agilis. NCBI lineage: Eukaryota > Metazoa > Chordata > Mammalia > Didelphimorphia > Didelphidae > Gracilinanus > Gracilinanus agilis. Next base: position 310,020,206 of record NC_058130.1, on the reverse strand, counting down.
CCAGAAGGTCTAAATTGAAATCAGTTCCTATCCCAACTTTTTAAGAACACTTGTTTGTGAAACACATGTTTATCTTCATCCTTACCTAAACTTGATCAAGAAAATGTTAACCTACTTTTTTCTAAATGCCATGACTGAATTTAAATTTCATGTGACTGGTTTCTCTCCTGATGAATTTTCCTCTGTTTTCTGACTCTTTAGCTTAGGAAAGGTGTCTCTGAAAAAGGCCTTTGATCTGATTGATTACCTTGGAAATGAAACTCATACTGCACCAATCACTGAAGCCCTCTTCCAAACTGATCTCATCTATGAGCTGCTTGAAAAAATTGGAGAGGTAGAGCTAGCCCAAAGGATGGTGGTATGTTTTCTCTAATTTGTTCCTCCTTTCCAGCAATAATGAATTGTGATTTGTCTAATCAAGTTAAAATTTTTTCTTCAACTTAATAGTTGTGAAATCTTTCTTAAAAGGAGATTTGATAAGGACCAGGAATGAATTTATCTTGACAATCAGAACACAATGATTCTTCCAAATCTCCCTATTACATGCAGCTTTTAAAATATAGATATGCAGATATGAGTTTATAGCTATATTTTTAAAAACTCATTATTGTAAGACAGTCTCTGTCCTTCCTGAACTTCTTTTTGCTTTGGGGGTGGGGGTGGGGGGGTGGTATCTATCATCAATACTCCCTCAGTACTTTCCCTTGTATCAAATAAGTATTTGAGCAAAATGTATTCATATTCTACTAGTCAAGTCTGAAAATATTTATCTCCTATACCTACAGTCTATATTACCTCTCCACCAAGAGGTATGAGACTTGCTTCATCAACAGTCTTCTGATGTCATGGTTATTGCATTGATCAGGGCATTTAATTCTTTCAAAGTTATTTTTCTCTACATCATTGTGGACATTGAATCCATAGTTCTGGTTCTTCACTTTTCATTAGTTCATAAGCATGTTCCCAGGGTTCTCTGAATCCATCCTTTTAGTTGTTTCTTTTAGTTGTTGTTCAGTCATTTTTTAGACATGTCCAATGGCCAACTCTCCATTTGGGGTTTTCTTAGCAAAGATACTGGAGTAGTTTGCCATTTCCTCCTCTAGCTCATTTTGCAGATGAGGAAACTGAGGCTAAGTGATTTGCCCAGGTTCACACAACTAGTAAGTGTCTGAAGCCAAATTTGAACTCGGGTCTTCTTGACTCCAAACCTGGCACTCTATCCACTGTGCTACCAAATTGCCTAGACATTTTTATAGTAATATTATATTATTACATTAATATAGTCTGATTTGTTCAGCCATGTCCCAGTTGATGGATACCTTTTTGGTTTCCAGTTCTTTGCTATAACTAAAAGTGCTTAGATAAATACTAGTTTTGTACAGATGGATCTTTTCCTCTTTCTTTAATCTCCTTTGGGTAAATGCTTAGAGGTGGCATCCTTGGATCAGTGCATATGCACAGTTTAGTGACTTCTTGACAGTGGTGTGCTGTAGCCAGCTCATACCAACTGGTGTGAGTTATTAGATTTTCAGTGTGAGCATTGTTACCTTGGAAATTGGAAAACTGCTAGAGATCAGGACTTGATTCATTGTTTTGTTGATTGTCTAGACTTCAGAAAGTGATAAAAAATGTTGTGTGTATGTAGGGGGGAGCAGGGGTTTGAGAGCTGGATGTTAAATAACACACATCTGCTTCTTGGGCATAATTCCAAGTTTCTTTCTGTCAGGGTTGCAACTATTCATAGTACTTCCATGGTGTGCATTTCTTCCTATAGATCCCCCCCAACGATTGTAATTTTCCTTCTTTCTCACCTTCACCAGTTTGATGGGTATAAGGAACTTCAGAATTGTTTTAATTTGTTTCTTTTATTATTAATGATTTGGAATATTAATTCATATAGTTATTGTTATTCATATTTCTTCCCTTGAGAATTTCCTATTCCTTTGACTATCAATTGAGAATTTTTCTTGTTCTTATATATTTCTATCAATTTCCTATATATCTTGGATATCAGACCCTTATCAGAAATTTGCTGCATTTTCTTGCTTAACTGTTTCACTTCTAATTCTAATTGTATGCCTTTTGTTTTTGAGCAAACAATTCACTTACATGTAAACAAAATTGTCTCTTTTATCTCACATCCTCTCTACCCCTTATTTAGTGAAAAACTTTCCCTGAGCTAAGTTGTGAAAAGTATTTGTTTTTGTCCCCTGATTTATTTATGTTATGACCTTTTATGTCTAGGTAGTATATCTATTTGGAGCTTATTATGGTATAGTGTGAGTTGCTGATATAAGCCTAATTTCTCCCAGACTGCTTTCCATTTCCTCAGAAAGTGGGCCCTTAGTTTCTGAATTTTGTGTCCTTGGATTAATGAAAAACTGTGCTACTGTGTTCAGTTGCTTCTGGATCCCATGTACTATCTACCATTGATTATTTCTTTTAACCAGTGCCAAATAGTTGTGATGATTGTTGCTTAGTTAGACAAATTTCTCTCAGAATTCTATCTAAAACTTGTGGATTAGTATTTGTGTCCTAAAGTCTTGGGAGGAGGACAGGGAAAGAAGATCTCTAGCTGTTGCGAATGGCTTGGGCTAGCAGCTGCTTGTGAATTTGGGCTCCCAGTTGTAGATTAAAATCTTTTTCTTTCATTATCTGTTCCCAAAGCAGCCCATTCTTTAAGTGATGGACTTTTGGGTATACTTTTGACCTATCTGAATTCATACATCTGATAGATCTGACTTGAGTATGAAGTTAAGTAGAAATTTTAAATAATCAACTTTTGTGTTTTGTAAGGTTTCTTCACTAGGGAAGCTGGAAAGCAGTCATTTTAGCGGTAGGGAAAAAACCCGTTTGACCCTCTAAAAAATTCTCTGGATTCAGCAGCTCAAGGCTAGGCAAAATTAAAACAGTAAATCAAGGTGTAAGTTTTTAGCTGATGTATTATTCTGACACTTTTTCTTATTAAAAAAATAAAACATAAGTTATAGTTGCTGCTATTGCTGGACTTGACAAGATGCAGCTGTGAAGGACCTATAACCAACCATGTGCACCCTAAAGTTAGAAAGACTGAGTCCTAATATGCCATCTCTGACAACTGTAGAAGCACTAGCAGCTGTTTAATTGTTTGCTACAAAGAGAGAGAACTGCCCCATAATGTGAATGTTTGTTCTCTTGATTCTGCCTTCAAACATCATTGGTCATGTAGGAAAAAATGAAAATGTTCATTTATTATGCACTGAAAAAATAACAAATTAAGCCTCTGCCCCATGTAAGACCTCATACAACAAAGATCTAAAATGTCTTTGCTAATTTAGGAACATAAAGCTATATTGTAATTTTGTTCATATTTAACACTAAGGTTAAAATAGACTTTATTTGGAAAACATGGGTTACTAAGTAAATTGACATAACAAGTGAGAAGAAATCTAATGGGTTAATAGAAAGAATTCTGGCCTGGATTGGAAGTCAGGAGCTCTAGCCCTTCCATATCTCTGGTATTTTGAGTATGGGCAAATTTGATGTCAGTTTAGACATTGAAAGTGTGAAGGCTTGATGGCCTTCTGTTGAGTTTTAATATTCTGTGATCTGTTGAGGTAAAAAGTGCTGCAGCATGTCAAGAAGTACAAAAGTTCTTGCTTTTTACCAGTTTATGACAAGTAGACAAAAGCTATCACCATAATGAGGAAAATGATTAGGCCTTTTGGACCTAGCATCCATCACACTTTCAGGCAGAAAAAGGATATACACATTTCAGAAAAAGAGATGACGGGAAAGTTTTTAAAAAAACATTTCAGTTCTGCTGCTCCATATGTAAGTATTTGAAGAACATCTGGATGTTCTCCCCAAGAGTTCCAATTGCCAACCCATTATACTTGGCCAACCTCTTTGATACTTTTTCATGCCTTCCCATCAATTTTCCGTAAGGGATCCACTAAATGTTTTGGAGGCTTCACCTGCTCCTAACATTCCATGGATATCAGTGTCTATCCCAAGTTCTTCCCAGGTGATTGATCTGTAACTTTTTACAATTACACATTTTTAATGATATCTCATATTCTACTTCTTCATAGTTCCTTATTACATGTAGGAACTTATTCATACCCACCGTGTCCCCTCCATTTTCCTCTGATGATATTCATTTTTATTTCCTTAGGAAATATGTAATTATCCATGACCTCCTAGCCATGCAGCAACAAAATGTTGATATTAAAAATGTGCATCTTTGTTTTATATAGTATTATGGGTCATTAATAGAGCTATGCAGTTTCCTGTTTGCAGTCCAGTTTGAGCTTCTTCTATTTTATTCTGGGTTCAACTCATTCATTTCCGGTGACTATTTTATTTGTGTGTATAAATATACACACTATATGTGCACACACACTCTCATATAGTTGCTAAGCTTTGCAATTTGTACATCTAACAGCATGTCTCTAATTTAGACAATAGCTATTTGTTATTTCTATGTGGATAGTGAGCTCAAACAAGGAGATTGCTTTTCTTTGGGACTTGATGCAACCAGCATAATGTCATCTGCAAAGGGTAGCATCTAGAGAGCCTTACTATTATTGAGAAATCCCTTTTCAACTTGAACTCTGCCCTGGATCTCTTCCATGACCTGATTGAAAATCAGAGATATATTAAACACAGTTCTCTCCTTCAGCTTCCAAGGAATCTTGCCTAACTTTTATTTAAGGAGAAATTGTGCAATTGAGTATTGGAGCAAAACTGTCTTCATTAAATTGATTTAGATTTGTGTGTGTGTGTGTGTGTGTGTGTGTCTGTCTGTCTGTCTCATGTGTCTGTGTGTGTCTGTCTGTCTCTGTGTGTGTCTGTCTCTTGTCTCTGTGTGTGTCTATGTGTATGTGTATCCGTCTATCTGTGTGTGTGTCTGTCTGTGTGTGTCTATCTCTTGTCTGTGTGTGTGTCTATGTGTCTGTCTGTCTGTCTCTGTGTGTGTCTGTCTCTTGTCTCTGTGTGTCTCTCTGTGTGTGTCTGTGTGTGTGTCTGTGTGTGTCTGTCTTTGTGTCTCTGTGTGTGCATATGCTTATATACCAGGGGGCAGCCAAGTGAGGCAGTAGTATGTCAGGAGGATCTGAATTAAAATTTGACCTCAGACACTTACTAGCAGGTTTTTCATCCCTCGATCTCACAGAGGATATTCCTGGGATTCAGACTAGTTCTGTCCTTGTCAACTGCCCTGGGGCAGCCTTAAGGTAAACTGGAAAAACACCCTTTTAGGATATAAAAAAATCACTTGATACTTAACAAACCTTTGCAACATGATCATTATTTCCCGTGAATGAGCTTCTGTGATCAGGTTTTACTGAGAGATTATCTGCTGAACTCTATGCGGTGCCCTTCCATCTACTCTCTCTTTATTAGCCTTGTGTGGGTACACATCGTACCCTCCATTAGAATGGCAGCTTGAGGGACCGTTTTTGCCTGACTCCGTGTTCTCAGTGTCAGCACAGTGCCTAGCATATAGTCAGAGCTTAATAATATCTTGTTTACTGATGATTTTCCTATTGCTCCTCTTTCCTTTAATACTGTCTTTAGACAAGGGTGAAAAACTTGCTTCAGCACCAAATCCGAGAGCAAACTTGGACCGATGAGGGGACGCCGTCGAAGAGAGAACTTCGCTCCCTCCTGCTAGACTTTGCCTGCACTCACCATCTGGAGAACTGTAACGCGGAGGCCCTGAAGCTGTTCCAAGACTGGGTAGATTCCAATGGTACTAAAAGGTGACGTCTGCATTGCTACCGTTAGCACACAGCCCGCTCCCTCACCTTTACGCAGCTCGAGAGGAGGAGGAGGAGGAGGATCGTGCTGCTGGCTGTCGGCGTGCTGCCACTATGAATGGCCTTCTTTTTTCCTCCTGGGGTGGTTTTCTGGGGCCGTGTGTTAGTGGGTGTCTGTCGGGGGGGGGGGGG
>NC_058130.1:309940119-310013992 GCF_016433145.1 Gracilinanus agilis | reverse complement strand
CACAGAGGTTAATTAAACAAGGCTTCTAGCCACAAGGCCTTTTACAATTAGAGAGGCAAGAGAGGCCTCCCTGAGGGTAAAGCCTCCAGAAACACCAAGGGGGGGGGGGGGGGGGGGAGAGAGAGAGAGAGAGAGAGAGAGAGAGAGAGAGAGAGAGAGAGAGAGAGAGAGAGAGAGAGCGCGCGCGCGCGCGAGAGCCTCCCTCCCGGAGGAGGCCAACATGATCCTAGCCACCAGAGGCTGACACACTGACTTGTCAGGTAATCAGGGGGAGAGGAAGCAGGATCAGCCTGTGCGTGCTCAGCCTGGACGGAGCGGCTGCCTTCGACGTTCACAGAACAGCCAGAACAGAACAGCCCCCTTTTTTCCCTAGCCTGTGTGGCTTAGACCTTCAAGAAGGATTGAAGCGGGGGCCACACATTTCTATTCTGGGGAGCAAAAATCCCTCTCGCTTCCCTGGCATGCCCTCCTCTCGTGAACGTCTCCCTGCTGGGCTCTCATTTGTCTTTCTTTGTCTTTCTCCCTCTAGCCTGCCGACTGACGTCCTGACGGTGGTGTTCAAAGCCGGAGCACAAACCGAGGCGGGCTGGACGTTCCTGTTGGAGAAGTACGGCTCTTTAGAATCAGAAGCCGAGCGGAACAAAGTCCTCGAAGCTCTCGCCAGCACGGAGGACGTCCGGAAGCTTCACTGGTAGGAAGTCACCAGAGCACGTGGATCTGGCCCGCCTCGCGTAGGCTTCCTTTACATGCGGAGCTCTTTTGTGGCTGGGCCGGGCGAGCCGTCTCGCTCGCTCCCAGGAGGCTCAGCTTTAGGGGGGCTTTAGATACGGGTTTAGATTTGCCGGTGTCTGTCCTCTACCGGGAGAAATTTATTCTTTTGAGGTTGAAGCCTGCCTTGTTCAGGCTTCTTTTTGTAAAAAAAGCGTGAGGCGACCCATTCTTGCTCTGTGGGAGGTGTTTCCTCCTTCGTGTCGGTGGAGAACAGGGCGGGAGGGAGGCAGAGAAAGGGCAGAGCATTTGGAGGTCTAGGCCGGGAGCTGCAGATGACCAGGGGAGGAGTCCTGGACCCGGAGCCAGGAAAGCTTGGCACGAGCAGCCTCGGGACCTGGGAAATGCCATTTTAATTTCTGTGGGCCTTAGTTTCTTCATCCATAAAATATGGATGATACTATATACTCTATACCCCACAGGCTGGTGAAAGGGGGGAAACCATCTGTGCCAGGCGCTCTTATCTCATTTGGTCCTCACAACAGTCCTGGAAGGAAGGTGCTATAATTATTCAGTTGAGGAAACTGAGGAATGGAGGTTAAGTGACTTGCTCAGGCTCACACAGGGGATCGTGTTTGAGACCAGATTTGAATTCAGGTTTTCCTGCACCAGGCCAGCCCTCCTTTGTCAGGTGTAAACTGGCTTAAGAATGTGAGTTTTTGTTACTGAGGAACAGGACTATGGGAATGGAAAAGGGAGGACAGAAGAGGGGAGATGGGAGGATACCAAAGACAGATTTTTCCTATCTCATAATTTTGCTTGTACCCTCCATCTTAGAACCAATAATGTCTATTGCTTCCAAGGCAAAGAAGCCATAAGGCCTGGGCAGTGGGGGTTTAGTGACTGGCCAGGGTCACACAGGTTTGTAGGACTTAAATTAATACCAGCAACTCCAAGGCAAAACTGTTTCAGGTCAGCAGCAGCTTGAGAAACCAGTTCCAATCCAAGGCCAGATTGGAACCCAGGACCTCCAGTCTGTAGGCCTGGCTCTCCATCTATTGAGCCACCTAATTGTACACTTCCCCTACCTCCTACCCCTAGTAATATCCTTAAGGATATTACAAGTCATCCCTCTAGACCAGTGATGGGCAAACTACAGCCCGTGGGCCAGATGGACCCCCTGAAATGTTCTATCCCCCCGTGAAACATTATTCCTAAACTGAAGAATACAAATACAATGAAACTTCGAAAGAGTTGCCTTAGAAACAGTCTGACAGATGAGCATTTCCTTTCCATTGGCCCCCTCTTTAAAAAGTTTGCCCATCACTGCTCTAGACCCATCCAGTGTGCAAAGACTCCTTGGGTTGAGCTGATACACAGAGACCCACAAAACTTTTTTTTTTAATTTAAGGTGTCAACTTTGACACTAAGGAGATTAGGAAATGACAGTTTTGCTTTGTTTTGTTTTGAACCTAAATCCATTTGAATCTGAGCATTATTTGACCACCAGGAGTATTATCTATATTCCTTCATCTGTAAATTGTACAACAATAGCCTTTTCTCTAGGCAAAGCCTCATAGGCACAAAGGCAGAAGGAACACTGATATACTAGATTTTATTCCATCTACTCTCAAAGGACCAAGAATAGGGGTGGTAAGAGAATGAAAAGAGAGGCTTGTTGGCTGAGGTCAAATAGTTTATTGAATTTGATTAGGCAGCCTTTGTACTCCTAAACACAAATGTGTTTAAACAGATCTGGCAGCTCCTGGGTCCTCAGATATTTCATTTGTTTACAGTTCAGCAAGGACTGTCCTAGACACTGTATCCCAATCCAGACTATATCGAAGAACCAGTCAAGGATCTAAATTCTCTACCTTGGACCAATGGTGATCCAGCAGTAGAGCACCAGGTCTGCAGTAAGGAAGATTCATTGCCTCAAAATCTGTCCTCAGAACCCTTCCTAGCTGTAGGACCCTGGGCCAGTCACTTAATCCCTGTTGGCCTCAGTTTCCTCATCTGTAAAATGAGCTAGAGAAGGAAATGGCAAGCCAATACAGTGTCTCTGCCAACAAAACCCCAAAACAGGGTCACAAAGAGTCAGACACTACTGAAATAAATGAGCAAAAGTGTTCACAGTAAGGATAACACTTTTTCAGAGGGTCTCTGTGGGTCAGGTTAAGGGAATCAGGAGCCAGGAAAATTAAAGTGCCAAATCTAAAATACAGGGAGAAGGAATTTTAAGGACTAGTTTAAGTTAATAGCTATGAAGAAGTCAGATCCTTATAGACTAGTAAAAATTTGTCATGAATTAATTGGTGGTTTGGAAGCCTAGTTTCTAGATCAAGCTCTACATTCTGTTATGCCTGAAGAATTTATTTTCCATTGTTCCAAATTCAGATATAGCCATTTGCCAATATCTTGGTGTAAGAGTGCTTATCTGGTTGATTTTATCCTATGAACATTTTAAACTAAAGGCAGCTTTAATTCCGATGGTCCATTACAGGCTAAATAATTTAATTTGTGTTTTTCTCTTGAGTTAAAAGCAATTACTGGGAGACTTTGGTCACTAAGCCTAACTTAGACTTGAGAATTGTTGGCTCAGTAAGAAGAAGCTTAACCATGAATTATTGAAGGAGGCTAAATCTGCTTTGTTTCTTAGGTTATTGAGAGCTAGTCTTGATGGAGATGTCTTCCGAGCACAAAAGCTGCCCATCATCATTAAAACTGTCGGCCGAAGTTTTGCTGGACATTTATTGGCATGGGATTTTGTCAAAGAGAATTGGAATAGGCTTGTACAGAAGTAAGTGGTTCAAAGAAGTATTAACTTGGAAGAGTAGTTACTGTTATTACTGTGTATTTACATTGATTGTTTGGTATATAAAAAAAGGTGCCTAGTTGTTTAGAGTTTCTGCAGGGGCTGAAATTTAGTTTTATGGATGAATCAAAAGTGTTTCAATGGCAACACTTTTGATCTGTAACACTTATTTTATTAAAATATTGCATCTTTTTAAGTATGAAATAATTATTGTTTTTCTTCCAGTTATTAACCTTAGATACTTGATTTCATTTCCAAGATTGCAGGTGGAATGCCTATAGACCAATTAAATGGCTTTGTAATGCTGCTGTGCATGTTGGAAAAACAGCTTTGGTGCTTTCCTACAGTAAACAAATGATTTAAGAATCCTCTACCCTGCTCCATGGCACAACAATATGTTATGTGTTTTTGAAAGCTGCAAGTAGATTTTTTTTTGTAGAGGTATAGGATGTGTTGATTCAGTGGATTTACATATTATCAAGATCTCTCTGTTTTAATGAAGTTTAAACATGTCTCTCTGACCTCTTGGAGGTGGGAATTCCATATCTTTGGCATCCACACGGAATAAGGATATTTTCAGGTACTTAATAATAATGCTTTGGGAGCACTTTTTCCCCCCACTTATTTTTATTATGTTTCTATTTCCCTGCCAGGTTCCATTTAGGATCCTATACCATTCAGAGCATTGTTGCTGGCACAACTCATCTGTTTTCAACAAAGACACATTTATCTGAGGTTAGTGATATAAAATACTAGGAGATTGAGTAACTCACTCCCACTGAGGTGGATCAGTATGGTTCAGATATTGTTTTGCCCACATGGCCATTAAAATCCCTTTTTGTTTTGTCATCAGAGATCCTGAAATTGAATTCCATGGTGGGTGGTTGTTTAGTATTAAGTGCCTTTTGTGTACCAGGCCCTATGCCAAGTACCAGGGATACATAGACAAAGTGAAACATTGCCTTTCCTCAAGGAACTTCCAGTCCATTGGGGCAAGAAAGAGGACCATAAATAAAAACAAAATACATATCAAATAATTTCTGTAGGGAAGGTATAGGTATAATATAATGATATACATTAAATTATATTAATATTATGAAAACCAAATCATTATTAAAAACAAATGTAAAATACTTTATTAAAACATGATAAAATATAATAGTAATATTATTTAATTATACATCGTGTTATGTAATATATAATGTGTTGTCATATTGCCCAAAGTTCATATTATTTGACTTTTGAAGGCCCTTATTGCCTTTCCCATACTTCTCTGAAATTAATTATATTCTAAATTAATAACACTTTGAAGGCGGACAGGAGGACCTAGATTCAAATCTGGCCACAGACACTTCTTACTTATATAACCCTGGGCAAATCATTTAACCCCCATTGCCTAGCCTTAGAGCCTATATACGGTACTGATTCTAAGAGAAGAGAAGATTTTGTTTTTGTTTGTTTTTTTTTAACTGAGCCAAATATTATAATTTTAAATGAACTTATGTATAGGAAATTCAGTTTTTTCCTAAATGAATTTTGGCTTCCATGAAGATAATTTCCCTTTTTTCTTTTACTTAAAAAAAAAGGTGAGGAAAAAAAAGATTTTACTACATCCATTTAGAAATATTTGAGATGATAGCACTCAGGCAGTACCTCAGATTTTTTCCATCTTCTACTCCTCTGCTCGTTACTACTATTGCGTGTCCTTATGCAAGAGCAATTCATTGGTGTGATTTTACTTCTTTTTTAAAACATGACTGTGTGAACCCTCCAGGTACAGTTGTTCTTCGAAGCCCAGTCAGAGGCGACCTCACGACTCCGTTGTGTCCAGGAGGCCATTCAGATCATCCAACTGAATATCCAGTGGATGGAGAAGAACCTTAAACACCTGCCTCTCTGGCTGTAGAGTACAGGATGTCACCTCTTTGTGTTTGCCATGCAGAAAGTTTGTGAAATGTTGATCTGTTGTTGCTTTTGCAAAAGCCAGGATGAAGCCAGGTATCACTGCTATGTTGTTTGCACTAGTAGGTCACCTCGTGAGTGAGCTCAGGGCACATCCCCTTTGTATTTTATCTGTGTTCCCTGGAGCACCCGTGGGCAGGACGTAGGCCACTGATTACAGAACTGTTCACTGATGTCCACCAAACATCTACAGAAAATTTTAAATGAAAACCCTACAAATGGAGAGGGATGGGGATGGGACACTCCATTCTGAAACTGGTCTGGGTTTTTGACTTTGGAAAAGCATTGACTGTCAAATAAGAGAAGAGCTCCTGGGTAAGCTTCTTTGCCAAGTTCTAGTTTAGCAGTGTCCCTCATGCCAAGCCACTGGCCGCTTCATGTTCAGAATGTGAGGCCGAGTAAAACCTCAGAGAGTCTACTAGTGAAGCCAGATAAGCAAAACATACAGCTCTAGAGAATTAAAGGCAAGTGTTATGTTGGTTTTGGCTTCAAATTGTGAGTATCCAACTCTTTTAAAAAAAATTCATTCTAAATAGGATGTGTAGGATACAAATTGGATTTATGTGTGTATTTTTGGTCTACTGAGTAGCCAGGTGCTACAGATATTAAAAATATCTCTTATCTATGAAAGCCAAATATCAGGAAAGAGTAAGTTGTTGGGTCTATTTGGATTTTGTATATATGTGTGTGTATCTGTATGTTCATATATTTGGATGTATGTGTGTGTATTTACTTTTGGATGGCCCCTAAAACATTGCCATAGGAAATTGCTCCAGGTTGGGTCAGATGTTAACTTGTAGTTACTTTTTCTTTAGCTACTGATTTTTCCACATATCTCCCTCCTTCTTCTAGGAAAACAACAGCAACACAAAACAAAACCAGTCCCATATACTCCAATATCAGCCCAGGCCACTCCTTAACCTTTGAGTTTAGGGACATATCACCAGATGTTGTATCTTCTGTTCTGATAGCACTGATGTCTCCTTTTTTTTTCCCCATTTGCCTTGATTGCAATATGAGTTAAGGAAATTTTCTCACGAGATTGTCCTCACTTGATGTATTTTCATTTGACATGATGAAGAAGTATCTTGGGCTGTCATTTTAATTCAGGACATTTTAGAAACTGAAATATCTCTCATGTGATATAACCTATTTGTACCTGAAAGGAGGATAATGTGAAAAGGCAGTTAATTAAATGCATTAAAGAAATAGTTGACTTTGATTTTTTTTCCTGGTTTTAGAAGCAATATATAATTTAAAACATCATTTTCTGTTATTTTGGTTGAAGTTAACAATTAGTTTTAAGAAACAGTAAGGAAAAACCCTCCATCCCCAAGCCTGTTGTGAACTGTGGCATTCTGACTCTTCTTGGGAGGCTAAGAAGGCTGTTCCTGAATAATTTGGAGAAGACAGATGCTGTCCCAGATTATTGTGTTTCTCAAATTCTTAGGAGAAAAGATTCTTTCTCCAAATTCTTGTTTCTTTCACACTTTGCTTTAAAACAATTTCTGTAAAACTATATTCCTTTGCGTGCACTTTAAAACATTGTGCATAGTTGAACAATAGGAAAGGGTACATTTTTCATTCAATAGGATAAAGTTAGATAATCATATATTTTAAGTTATATGTGACGTCATGCATGAAACCATATTTTATTTTGTGTAAGATATTTTTATATGGAACTTAAAAGTAAAGCAAATTACATGGTAACTTTTTTTAAAAAAGGAAATGATAATCCATTCTTTTTTTCCCAGTGCAATTTCTTTCCCCTTATTTCTCTCCATTAATTACAGATTAGAAAACATAAAACCCTGACAATCAAAGTAATATACCAGGGTGCCATGTTGAAACTGTTAGGAATTTAGGAATTTTGCATACTTTTATGCTTAGAAAAACTAATGACAAATTAATTGATAAACTATCACGAGTCTAAATTCAGAAATGGGAAGAAAAACAGTTAAACTTTAGAGGATTTTTTTTACCTTTTGAATTAATGAAATATTTTACATTTCCCTTTGATATTAAATTTGGTTCTTGATATTTCTCAAATTTAGAAACAAATATGCTTCAAATATATTTGTCCTTTGTTGTACTACATATATGTAATACATTTGAAATCTCTAGGGTATTTTTTTCTTTTGAAATTTGTTCTTTTTACCTTTGGCACTATAAATCAAACCAAATACTCTCTTCTGAGCATTATGGAAGACGAGGTTTCTCTTGATCCATTGCTGACCTCTTTCTCAAATAATCCTTACTTCTATGCCTCAGTTTTGTAGCCATTGAGCTAAATACTTGATAAAGTGTTATGTTTATTCTGATCCCATGCAAATGACAGCTGTTTTTGAAACTAACCTGAAACCTAGGGATTCAAGATTAAAATACAGTGGAAACTGTATGTACAGAATATCATTTTTTGGAAAGTCTTTTCAGCCTCTAAATCTTTGTTATCTCACCTAAGACACTGGGAGAGTGAGGTCCATTAGATGGAAGCACAGGAACCAAAGCATGCTTTTGCATAACATCGCATATTTATGACTGAAAATTAAATGCCTTTTCAACAGATGTATGCCTTGTATAAGTAGAGGTTGGACACATAAAATACAGAATAGAGAATGGTAGAAGGAAATTCATTCATTTTGAAACAGTGGAGCTTAAAAGGTGGTAGAAGCAAAAAATATGTTGCCCAAAATGTGTTATTTTTCAATATACAAGTGATTGGATATTTTAGTCTGCAAGTATTTTGAAACTTCTCATAAGCTAGTGCCTTTTTACATCTTGTTTAGCTTATTTATAAGCCATTTTTTAAAGCTACTGTGATGTTTGGCCATTGTCGGAGAGCTTCGTATATTCCATGAATTGTGATAATTCTATCCATCACAAATTCCAACCTTCACTCATTTTTTTTCCAAATGGTAATTTATTTCTATTTTTGAAAATAAGGAGAATAAAATGAGAACAATTTTCACAATTTTGTTTCCACAAATTGACCGGTTTTAGAATTGGATTGACAAACAGGATCTGCATTTTGAAAGCATTGAAAGTAATATAAAACAATCTCAAGGCGGTAAATATTGTGAGTTGAATCAGTCAAGTAACACAAGCATTTATTAAGCATTTATGGTGCAAATAGCCTGCTAAGAATAGGAATCATGAGTAAGATTTTAAAAGCACCAAGCCTAGAATTATGAAGATCTGTAACCTGTAGCCAAACTATTGCACATTCAAAGCACTTAAGCAGATATATTTTTCATGTGAGTATCGCAGAATTATGTCCACTTTAGAATATAAATTATTGAAAAAAATTTTGGAGGACATATAATTTTTAAGGAGCTATTTGAGCTAGATTTTTATAGTTCTCCTGAGAATTGAAATCAGTTGCACTGTGTCTCCCTCCTTCCTCCTAACCCCAGATGCTTTTATTTCCTCCTGGGATATATTATGTATGGTGTGTGTATTGTTTTTTTCCCCAAACACCCATAGACAAGCATGTTAGACATGCCTCCATAATTTAATTTTGCTATTTTTTCAGTCTTTTTTTCATGTAATAGTTAATCTTTTAACAGTTAATGTACATGATTATGTTTATCTAATGTCTACTAATGTACTGGCAACTTCCAGTACACCTGTTTTATTATTAGCAGCCTTGGAATCTCACTAGTTCCCTTGCTTCAAGCTGAATCCTTGCCATTTGGCTTAATGTTGCATCAATGTGGTGGCCTTGCTAATGGTAGCAGATGTGTAGCTAATGAAATGAGTGACTGTTTAGAAGGAAAAAAGGAGCTTTTGTTACAAATCAGTTATGGAAAGAAATCTTATCCATTTTTACTTGTGATGAATAAAAAAAATCTATTGAAAATCTCAGCAAAGCAAATTTTTAGAAGTTGTGTGTATTTAGGTGGGCACAGTAAAAGAAAGATCAAAGGGGATTAACCTCCCAGTAATATAAAAAATAAGCTGTATGATAAGGTCCCATAAAATAACGACATTGGCTGTTTTACAAGGTCTCACTTAAAGATTATAAAAATGCAACCCTCCTGAGATTTGTTAGGTAGGACATCTGTCCAGAGAATGCAATTTTAATTGCTTCAGCGACATGTGATATGCACTTAATGAGTAAGGTTGGTCAATCAGTAATATTTTCTAAGCACCTACTATGTGCCAGGCACTGTGCTAAGCTATAGAGTTGCCCAAAGAGGCGAAAGACAGAACCTCTTTTTAGGTTGCTCCCAGGCTAAGGGGGAAGCCGACATATAAGCAAGTGTGTATGAACAAGCTCTGTGCAGGATAAATTGGAGAGAAACAAGAGAGGGAAGGTACTGGCATTAAAGGGAATCAGGAGAGGCTTCTTATCAAAGGTATAATTTTAGCTGGGACTTCAGGGGATCCAGGAGACAGATAAGGAGGGTCATGAAAGACATGATAGACAAGCAGGCAGGGGATGGAGAGTCTGGTGTGATGATCTGCAGGGAGACTAGTATCAATGGACTGCATTGTATTGGGGCGGGGGGGGTGGGTAGAGACTTTGAATGCCAGAGTATTTTATGTATGTTCTTGGAGGTGAGAGAGAGCCACTGAACTTTATTCAGTGGGTGGTCAGACCTGCAGTGAATGGAGGATGGACTGGAATGTCCAGCTCTAAGGTGATGAAGGTCATTGCCCCAGGGTATGACACATTGGATGATGTTTTCAAATCCATGTGAAATGCATAAATGGATAGAAGGTTCTCAAAACTGTCACATCAAATGTGCTGTTGGTGTTTTTTTTCCCTCCCTGTGTCTTTGTGCTAGGGATTTCACCCATGTCCCCTACACCCAACCTGTGTCCCCATTTTGTCAACTTGTTTTTCATTAGATAGAATATTCCTTTTTCTGATTTAATTTTTGTTGATACCTATCTTAGAAGATGTTATCTTTTATTGCACTCTGAAACATAAAATAAGGCTGCCTCATTAACTGTACATTTTTGTATGCTTTTCATGTAGCCAGACCTGTATGTTAGCATTCTGGTATCACATTTCACAGTTGCTTCATCTGCCACATGGTAAATGTTACTGTTCCACATTTGGCTGTATCAAAGGAAATGAATGTGTAAACGTTTTAATAGCATCTTAACATAATTTGTTTTTACTGCTATTTATTAAGATCCTACTCAGTCCTAAAGGTTTGTATTACTTTATTTTTTCCCCGCAGTGGGCATGGACTTCAGGAATGCCATATGATGTAGGGGAAAGTTGCAAACAAGTGTTATTTACCATATTAAATTCTCAGGTTATATTGTTGAAAAATTAGTTTATACTTTGCTGTTACTTAAACCTGCTGCTGTAGTCGAAATAAAGGAGTTTGTACATGATCATAAATAAGGGAGAAAGGGCACCTTTTTTGAGTTAGTCATGGTAGTAATTTCATAAATTCTATATGGTTCTCAATCTAAAATATTTGCTTCAAAAAGAATCAAGGTTTGGTCTGATTGGATAAAATGCTCCAGAAGTTGCACTGAGTGAAATAAACCATCAGTAAAATATATAATATATATGTGTGTGTATGTATATATGAGAATATATTAGAACGATAACACAAATGGAGCATTTGCATCAACTTTTTAAACTCACATTGAGAGATAACAAAATCCTTTAAGTCTTAGTCCAACTAAGTCTCAATAAAGCCAAGTACTATCGCTATCAGGAAAAGTAGCTTTTGAGTACTTTGGGAATTAATAATTTAGACACTTGTAAAGGAATAACACTTTTGTATTTTAATTCCTTTAGAAGTATACAGTACAAATCTTGTGACTATGCTTTGGCTGGTAAAATTCTAAGCTTGTATCTTAATTTGCTTTTAGTTAGAAGAATTTTGAAAATAGGTTGTATATATGATATACTGTATATGCAAATATGTTTAGTTTTACTTGTAAAGTGTGTGGGGGGGGAAAGCTTATTTTCTTTACACTTCTGATAAATTGTTTTGCATATAACCAGCACTGACTGAAAGGCATGTGTAACTGCATACACTGTTGCTTTTTTGTGAAATGAAAATAAATATTTAAATACAAGAATTGTCTGGACCATTTGTTTGGATGAGAAATTTTACATTTCTGGAGAAAAGGCATCTATCTGTATACGAGTAAATTTTAAATTCTTCTAGTGCAGGAATCATTACTACTCGTTCCTTTTTCATTTTAAACTCTTGCCTTTTGCCTTAGAAGTAATACTTAGTATCAGTTCCAGGACAGAAGAAAGGTAAGGGCTGGGCAATGGAGTTTAAGGGTCTTGCCCAGGGTCACACAGCTAGGGAGTGGTGGAGATCGGATTTGAATCTAGGACTTAGGTCTCTTGGCCTGGCACTCAATCCACTGAGCCACTAGCTGCCCACTGCTTTTTCCTTTTATAAGTATTCTACTTTCAGATACACTGAACATAAAATCCTGTGCCTGGTTCACAGAGGATGTTCAAATTAATATTAACATATTAAAAAAAAACTTGAGGATAATAACTGATTTCTTTTGCATCTGAATAAAGGAAAACAAACTCTTTCTCCCATCTAAATAAAACTTTATTTATTTATTTTTTTTTTACACCCTTGTACTTCGGTGTATTGTCTCATAGGTGGAAGATTGGTAAGGGTGGGCAATGGGGGTCAAGTGACTTGCCCAGGGTCACACAGCTGGGAAGTGGCTGAGCCCGGGTTTGAACCTAGGACCTCCTGTCTCTAGGCCTGGCTCTCACTCCACTGCCCACCCAGCTGCCCCATAAAACTTTATTTTAAAGGAAGAAAAAAAAATGGAGCTCTCCCCTCTTGAAATTAACTCAAACCCACCCTGAATTTTCTCAGATTCAAAGGTCTTTCTTGGCAAGGGATTGGTCCTTATATAGACCAATCCTGTACCCGCAAGTAGGGGGCATATCCCCTCCCTAGCACAGAATTGGTCCAATTCAAAACTAATCCCATGCCAGGAAGTAAGGGGAAGGGGCCCCAGCCACAACGTTTTAAAACCCTCACATCTGAGTCACAGGATCTTAGAACCAAAAAGATCTTAAAGATTGTCTAGTGCAGCCCTTCCCCTTGTCTGTAGAGAGTTGCCGTAACAACACCACTAAATCATGGTTGGCTAACCGGTCCTTTGATAATGACCCTGATAATGATAAGGACCCAGTCATTTAGATGGAAAAGATTGCCTTCTTGGGCCACAGTTATTTATTAAGCCCTTAGTATGTACCAGGCATTGCTTTAATCACTAGGGATACAAATACAGTTTTTTTTAAAGCCCCTGCTTTCAAGGAGCTTATCTTCTTGTGGAGAATAACAATAACAACAACTAAAAGGGAGTCAAAAAGTTGGGTGTGGGTAGTGGGTATCTGCAAAGGCCTGGTGTCAAAATCTGGAAAGTCAGAGCATCTACAGAGTTTTGAGGATCAAATGAGGTAATATTTGAAAAAAATACTTGGCACAGTGCCTGTCCCTGTGGGATTACACAAATGTTTATGCTCTTCTCTTCCCCCAATGTAGACACTGTATAAATGTATTACCTTCCCTTTTCCCTGGAATTTAGAGGGCTTGGGAAAGGTTCTTTGTAGAAGACCATTTTAGTTGGCCCTCGAAGGAGTCAGAAATGAGAGAGATCCTTCCAGATCTGAGGACCTCCAGTGAAAATGCCCAGAGCCAAGAGATGATCAAGGAGCAACAAGGAGTCCATGTTGCTGGTTGGAAGAGTCCTTTGGAATTGGGGGAGGCAGAGGGTGGGTTATGTGTAAGAAGCCTAGAAAAGTGGCAGGGGGGAGAATGAAGCATGACCATGGAGGGCCTGAACCCAAAATGGAGCTCTTGGAAAGATGCCACTAATGTGAAGGGGGAGAGAAGGGCAGCCATGACTGAAGGCACCAAGCAAAAAGGGAAGTCCCAAGATGAGAAGGCAGCTAAGATTCACCAGAAAAAGCCAGAGAAAAGCACATTAGAAGAGGAATGGATCACATGGAGGAGTGGTGAGTGCCTTCAGCTTGTCCACAAGCCTAGTTCAAAAGCCCTCTCATTACCATGGTGGTGCTACAGCCAGACAGCATCTCTTGTCTTCTCCCTCAGAGGCCTAAAGTAGAATTGGTTTTTTTATGGCAGAAGAGTTGTATATACTCTTTTCCATAGATTGGTCTATATAATTCTGATTAACAACCAATCAATCAATAAACATTAAGCACCTATTAGATGCCAGGCATTGTCTTAAATCCCAGGAACACAAAAAGACAACATATTCCCTGCCCTCAAAGAGCATTCAGTGGTAAATTTACTGTAACTTCAAAGGACCCTCCGTATCCTTTGTAGTACTAGGATTAAATGAAAAATAAAACAAATATTGCTTCTAATTAGGGCATCTGTAGCTGGAGTTGGAGGTGTTTTGTTGCTTGGATATTTTTGTTCAAATTTGATCTATACTAGACGTGTATCCAGGAAACAACAGTAATGGCCTTAACCCTTTAAAGTTTTCAGGGTCTTTTGACAAACATTTCATTTGGGACTTGGAACAATTTTATGGGTTAAGAAGAGAAAAGAAGTAGGATTTGCATTTTAGGATACCATACCTGAACTTCAGAAGGTAAAGTGATTTACTCAGGAGCAGACAATCATCCACAGGGTGAACACTGAATCCCAGTTTTTTTATTCCTAGCTGAGGATTTTCTTTATTATCCTAAACTGACTCTAGATCATAAAGATTCTCTATCTTCATCATTTAATGCATTTAATTAATTAATTGATTAATTAGTTTAGAGTATTTTCCCATGGTTACATGATTCATGTTCTTTCTCTTCCCTCCTCCCACCCCTTTCCAGTAGCCAATAAGCGATTCCACTGGGTTTTACATGTGTCATTGACCAAGACCTATTTCCACATTATTAATATTTGTAATAGAGTGATCATTTAGAGTCAACATCCCCAATCACATCCCCATCGACCCATGTGATGAAGGAAATGTTTTTCTTCAATGCATTTTAGCCATAAGGATTTACTTATAATTTGCACTTTATATTCCTAATTCAGATGTCCTCTAATTTATAATCACCACCAGGTGGCATTGCTGTCTAGATGGCTTACCTTATAATTGATGAGGGTTGGGACTGGAGAGTTCCCACTTCATTCTCCCAACACCAGAGTGAGTTGTGAGGAAATGCTATATTTTCTGGTTCTTTAAAAGCTAGCTACCTTTTCATTTGTACTTTAAATCTTCCATGGCTCCCCAGCTCTCCTACCTTCTCAACTGAGAACTTTGCCTCATTTTTTACTGAAAAAAATTGGGGACATTCACCTAGCTCCTTCTCTTTTCTCCCTTCTCATACCACCCACATGCCTTCTGTGATTGTTGCTTCCTTCTCATGTCTCATGTGGAGAGGTGGTTCTTCTTGCCAAAGCTAGCCCTTCTTTATGCACAGGAAATACTCCTCCATCCCATTCTTCCTACTGGCTTCCTTGCTATTCCTTGGACAAGTTACTTCATCTCTCAGCTCTAGGCTTTTCCCGTCTCTGATGTCCATTGTCTGGAAAGAAAGATTTCTCTCCTCAACTCTTCCTGGATTCTCTGGCTTCAAGTTTCATCTTAAACCTCGCTTTTTCCAGGAAGCCTTTTCCAATTCCTCCTAATGCTAGTACGTTCTCTCTGTGGATTATTTCTATTTTCTCCTGTATAAATCTAGCGTGTACATTGTTATTTGCAACTTGCTTTCCCTATTAGATTGTAAACTCCTCAAGGTCAGGACCTGTTGGGTTCCCTCTTCCTCCTTTCTCTGTATCCCCTGTTCTTAGCACAGTGTCTAGTACAGAGTAGGTGCATGGTCAATGTTTACTGACTGACTAGCTGACCATGTCTAACCTCATTTGTGGGTGATGGTGTCAGTCTTTCAAGGCTAAGGTGTTGGCAGTGTGGATTTATCTATTATAGACTCGGTTTAACTCCAACCTAACAGTAGCAATTCCTCTTCCCCTTCTGTTTCAGTGAGTTTCCCTGAGTGAAACAAACTACTAGTAAAAGATATAATGTGTATACATATATATATGCATATATATGAATATATATAATGATATATAATGGTCATTGTCCTAGACCACAATTTGATGGTGATAGAATACTACTGTGCTGTATTAAATGATGAACAGAATGATTTCAGAAATAACTGGAAAAACCTACGTGAGCTGATGCAGAGTGAAATAAGCAGAACCAGGAGAACATTATACACAGTAACAGCAATACTGTGGGATGATCAACTGTGAAAGATTTAGCTACTCTCAGCAATACAATGATCCAGGACAATTCTGAGGGACTAATGACAAAGAATGTTCTCCACCTCCAGAGAAAGAACTGTGGGAGTCAGAATGCAGATCAAACATACTATTTTTCACTTGTTTATTTAGGTTTATATTTTGAGGTTTTGGTTTTTATAAAAAATTACTCATTAACAAATATGAACAATTAAAAAAGAATATGCATAATGATAAATATGAATTGAACATTTGCATTAACATAATAACAATAATTGCAAAAATTTATGTAGCACCTACTATGTGCCAGGTACTGTTCTAATCACTTTACAAATATGTCCTTTGATTCTCAAAACAACCCTAAGAGGCAGGTGCCATTATTATCCCCATTTTACAGATGAGGAAAATTGAGGCAAAAAAGGGTTAAGTGACTTGCCCAAGATAACAGCTAGAAAATGTCTGAGACTAGCTTTGAACTCAGGTCTTCCCTACTCCAAACCCAAGTATTCTCTCCACTGTGCCACCTAAGTATCCCCTTAAAAAAAATCACAATTGAATAGCATAAAGCAGTCAATCACATAAGCATTATTTAACTGTACATAGCCTTTTTATCCCTACTCCATGCAAAAGAAAAAAAATTAAATACAAATGCAGTCTCACACACTTCAATTTGTCCTAGGATCTGGGCTTAGTCCAAAAAAAGGAGTTACAAGATCAGAGAAAAATGAAGATTAACATATCATTACATTTGTTACTTTAAATCTTTAAAGTTCCGTAATCTTGTCTTTAAAATTTTAGATCACAACTCTAATGGGTCTGATGTGTGTATGTGTGTGTATGTGAAAGAGAGAGAGAGAAAGAGAGAATATTTCCATCAAGTTTCTCTAATAAAGGTCTCATTTCTTTTTTTATTTAAATTTTTTATTTTATTTTTTGAAATATTTTCCATGTTTTCATGTTTTCTTTCCCTCCCTTCTTCCTTCCCCTCTCCCAGAACCAGCAAGCAATTCCACTGGGTTGTACAAATTTTATCATTTGATACCTATTTCCACATTATTCATTTTTATAAAGGTCTCATTTCTAAGACATAGGGAGTCAATTCTAACTCATAAGAATGAAAGCCATTCCTTGATTGATAAATAGCCAGTGGATACAATCAGATTTCATATAGACATATAAAAATAATCTCCACATCATAAATAACCAGAAAAATGTAAATTTAAAACAACTCTGGTATTCCATATCACACTAATCAGATTAGTAGAGCTTACAAAAAAGGAAAATGACACACACTGGACGGACTGTGGTAAAACAGGTACTTTTGGCAGAGCTATGAACTGTTCTTATTTCGAACTTATTGTAGAAAAGTTTGAATTTTGTCCCCAAATTACTAACATGTACCTACTCTTTTATTTATCATTTCCACTATTAGATCTGTAGGTCCAAAGAGATCAAAGAAAGAGAAAAGAGACCCACATGTTTGAAAATATAGTAGGGTGTTTTTTGGGCAAACAATTAAAAACTAAGGGGATGTCCATTAATTGAGGAATGGCTGAACATATTATGGTACATAAATTATGCCTTAAGAAATTATTGTTATTATTTTAAACCCTTACCTTCTGCTACCCAGCTGCCCTCTGCCCTAAGAAATTATTAAGGAGATTGTTTCAGAGAAAACTGGGCAGACTTCCTTGAACTTATACAAAATGAAGTGAGCAGAATAAAAACAATTTATACAATAATAAGAATATTGTAAAAGACATACAATTTTGAGAGATTTGAGAACTCTGATCAATGTGATGACCAGACATGTTTCCAGAGGACTCATGATGAAACATGCTTCCCACCTCTGCACAGAGAAGTGAAGAACTTAGATATATTTTTCTAGAAATGACCAATGCAGGAACTTGTTTTACTTGGCAAAACACGATTGTTAAAACGATTTTGTTTATCTTTCTTTTTCAGTGGAGAGGGAAGAAAGAGGTTCAAAAGAAAGAAGATGAATTCTTGATAATTAAAAATAATATAATTTTAGAAAGATAGCACAGAACTTTCTTTTTTTTCCCTTAAATAAACCCTTACCTTCTGTCTTTGGATTGTGATGATTAGATTAAGTCTACACTGCCCATCTTTAGATTTAATCACCAAAGGTGAGAGTACCTCCAATCTTGGGAGGTCCTAACCCATGTTTGCTGGAGTGAGTGACGAATCAGAATCAACTGACCCACCCCCTGGGTGGTCTATGAGAATCATCTATTGTGATTGGACATGCAGATTAGGAGGGAGGCACAGGAAGTGATGAATAAGTGACCCTTTTAAAAAGAGAAGGTCCTCAGTCAGCTGAGGTCTTTGGTGGAAGAGGGTGTCTGGTGATGGGCTTCTGGTTTTGTGAAGGCTATTTGAGGGAGCTTTGCTGGTTCATGATGGAGACTGTTCCACATGGTGAGTTTAAAGAATGAATCTTCCTGAACTTCTATTAAGAACCTTCTTTCATAGACTCTGTGAATGAAGTTTGCTCCATTCACCTCCGGGCCTCAGGCCCTTTAACCCTCTGCTGAGGGTTGAGATCTACCTGGATTAATTAGTGGGATAGATTCTTATTTCTGTACTTCCTCTCTTCTCATGTAAATAAACTTCCATAAAAGTCCATTTTGATTTGAGATTATTCTTAATTGAGGATTGATAATAGTTCAATCCTCTGGCGACCATCTTTTAATATATTGAACCCATAAAACCCCTTTTTTCACCCTTACAAAATTGATATGAAATATTGGTTCTGAGGCAAAAGAGTAGTAAGCGTTAGACAGTCGAGTTAAGTGACTTTCCCAGGGTCACATAAATCCTAAGTATCTGAGGTTAGATTGGAATCCAGGACCTCCCATCTCACCTAACTCTCTATCCACTGAGCAATCTAGTTACTCTGTATACCAAACCTTTCTTGATCTCCTTAGTTATTAGCAACCCTTTTCTTCTTGAATTTACTTTGGATTATTACTTTGTATTTTCTTGTGTATATGCTATATCCTCTTAATAGTACGTAAGCTCCTTGAGGTCAGAGACAATTTTCTTTTTTGCCTTTGTTTTCTTAGTACCTATCACAGCCTCTCACACACCAGGCACTCAAAGAATATTTGTTAAAAGAAGAATTTCTTCTTTGCTTTCAGGGTACAATACACACACGTACACATACAGAGAATAGATTTACTTTCTTCATTACATTTTGCTTAGGTTAATATTAAAATTGTCTTGTATTCAAAGACCATGACTGACTTCTGATGAAGAAGCTAGAGAACTGAAAGACATTTTCCCTTGACTAATACACAGGTTGGTTAAAAAGACATTCATTGACTGTTGGGGTGAGTAGGGGCTGCTGCTTCTAGGAGAATACTGCCTGGGTTTTACAAGCACAGGATCCACGGTGACAGCTGGAGCATATGGGTTCTTGCCGAGTAGGAGATGAGGGGATAGAGTAGGAGGCTCTGCGCTCTCAGCCTCCTAGGGCTACAGCCTGCTTCAATCACAGCACAACAGCCTTTGGAGGTTTTCTCACGGTGGCCCGAGGCAGCTTTGGTCTGATATTCATTTGTGAATTCCCCAGCCAGAATTCTTCCTCTTCACATTTGTTCCTGCTGTGGAATGTGAGAAGTGGAGGGCTCATACCAGATGTTGCACAATTGACCCGCTGGGGCTGAAAGCCTGGGTCACCAGTGAGGCAGCGGGTCTGCCTTAACTCACCACGTCAGGATTGTCATTAGTGGAAAGGGACAAGATCTCCAGCGTTCATCTACTTTTGAATTTGTGGTTAGATGAATTGACTGGAGTTATAATAGTGATTTAATATCAAAGTATTCCAATGAGACCAGGCACTTATTAAGGAGCCTGCTTCAAGTTAGACTTTAAAAGGGAAGAAAGGTACCTACGTTAGAAAGGGAGGAATTCAAGGAGGAAGAACAGGATGGAAAAACTAACCGAATGAAATGTTCCAAGGACTGTGGGTTCCCTATTATTATCTAAGCGGTTTGATCACTTGGACAGGAAATACATGTCTAATCTAGAAGTAACACTTTAATAGGACTCATAAAGGTTGTCAATCTGCCCTGCTCTCATAATCATTGCAGTTTGCCCAGGTTCAGTTCTGCAGAGGTCTATCTCTTATGAAAAACATTTCTTTCTCCTTTCTCACCCTCATTAAACTTCTCATCTAATATCCTAACAAAGGATAGTTTTACTTTTGTTTTATTATGTAGATTTCAGAAAATGGTGGAGAAAATGTTAACAATGCAGATTACATTTAAAAGTGTGCATTGTACGTTTCTTTTTGCTGAGAGCAGATTGTTAAACATTTATCAGCATAGCCCTACTTAGGAGTGATATGAGAGCAGGACAGCTGGGTGCCTCAGTGGATTGAGAACCAGGTTTATAGACAAGAGGTCCTAGGTTCAAATCTGGCCTCCGACACTTCCCAGCTGTGTGAACCTGGGCAAGTCACTTAACCGCCATTGCCTAGCCCTTACCACTCTTCTGCCTTGGAACAAATACACAGTATTGCTTCTAAGACAAAAGGTGAGAGATTTTGTTTCGTTTTTTTTTTTTTTTTAAGGAGTGATATGAGATGTATCTAAATATTCGAAGGGAAATGCAAATTTGTCTTTTGGAAGAAAGCTGAGACTTTATTTCAGAGGATCAACTAGTATGTGGAAGTTGTAGAAATGCCGATTTCCATTCTGTTTAAGGAAAAACTTTTCTAATAATTAGAACTATCAAAAAAGTAGGATTGGCTTTCTCAAGGAAATAATGGATTCCCATTTACTGGAGTATTGTAAAATTAAAGTTAATATCCAATAATTCCAAGTATTGTATTTTATAAGATTTATTAATAATCACTTGAAGTAGAAGAAATAAAAGGACAAAAGTAAAAGCCAGAGTAAAGCCAGCTTCCCCAGCCACGATCAGGGGAAAAGAGAAAGAGGGTGGAAGTATACTCACAACTTTATCTCCAAAATGTAAGGACATAATGTAAGAAGGAAGATGGGATGCTGGGAAAGAGAGTCCCTCAGGGACTTCTCACTGTTCCTTCTCACATTATATACTTACGTTTTAGAGATAAAGTTGTAAATGTAGTTCTGTCCTCTCTCTTTTTCCCTGATCACAGCTGGGGAAGCTGGCTTTACTCAGGCTTGTACTTTTGTCCTTTTATTTCTTCTACTTCAAGTGATTATTAACACATCTTATAAAATATAATACTTGGAGTTATCGGATATTAATTTTAATTTTACATTTTGAAAGATTCATTGTCAAGAATGTTCCAGAGAGGATTCCTGCTCAGGAATGGGAAGGACAATATGACTTCTGATGAGCCTTTCATTTTTTTAGTCTATGACTCCAAATCTGGTACTCTTTCCATTAGCCCATTCTGCATCTATCTCTAGGTTAGAGATGCTAGGATTGGGGTCAAGATTCACAGAATCAGGGAGCCAGGATAGTGGGATAAGGCAGGAATTCCCAGCACTCTCCCAAATTCACCTCCAAATAATTATTTTAAAAGACTCAAAATGAATTCTGGAATGGTAAAACCAACAAAAAGATGGAGTGAAACAATTTTCTACTCATGACAGCTTAGAAGTTCAGTAGGAAAGGTCTATTTCTGACAGGTAAGAGGGGAATGCAATTCAGAACAGGCAATAGCAGACCTGGCCCCAACAAGCCAGCAGTGAAGCTGCTTATATAGCCTATAGCCAGATACCATATACCCTGACACAGCCCTGCAGGTGCACACCCCATAGACACCCAAGCCCACATGGCTCTGTGCCCTCAGCCCAAAATGTGGGAAAGTGCCTCCTCCCCAACAAGACCAGAACCCAACTTTAGCATAAAGGTAAAAGTCACAAAATAGGCAGGAAAAATGAGCAAAAACAAAAAAGAACACCATCATAAAAAGTTCTTATGGTGACATGGAAGATCAATAGAAGTAAAGATTGGATGAGATTTTTAGGAACACAATCCAGAAGTATCAAAAACTAACCTTTGGTCCTATTATGGGCATACCATACTACCATGTTCAGCCTGAAATGAGTTAAAATATAATTAGAAAATATTTAACAAAATAAATATAATAAACTATAGATAATATTAATATGTAGTTGTAGAAGTCAATATGCAGGGTCCAGGGAATCTTAATATGTGATTTAGTGACCCTGCCTCTTTGAGTTTGACACCACTGATCTAATCATAATCTGATTTTGTAAAATAAATAACCCAGGCTCCAAGAGGTCAAGTGACTTTGGTCGACCAAATTACATGGCCCATTAGTATCTGAGCTAGAAGTAGTCCCAAACTATTTAGGCTCCCAGTCTAGTGACCTTTTCATCCCACTGTGCTGCTTCAAAGTTGCCCACTTTGAAGTAGGTTGAGTAGGTAGATAGGCACAGTCTGGAAGAGTCTTGACCTTGCCCTTTTTCAGGCAGGAAGTCAAAAATGAGGACAGCACAGAATCTCTCATCTTTATGGTGACACTTAGTGATAACTCCTAGCATTGAGGGAGTAGCTCTGTTTTAGACAAGTACTAAATGCAAGCACTTTCAAGTACAGGGCAATTTAAAAATTATCATTTACATAATCAGTCTGGTTTGAATCCTCAAAGTTTATCATCTACCTCATATACTCTTACTATATATACTTCCTTTCTTATTTTTCTTAAAATTAAAAAGGATCTCAGGTAACACATATTTCAAAACACATGAAAAAATAATTCCTTGCAATTTTCCTGAATTTGGGTATTGATTTAAAGGTACAATTTAAAAAGAAATTAATGATCAGAGTTTTGCTATCACCTCAGGACTATAGTGATATCTAAACAATAATATTTTAAAAAATAACATTTAATATTTCCCCAATTACACATAAAAACAAATGTTAACCTTCATTTGAGAAAAAAAAGAGTTCCAAATTCTCTCCCTTCCCAACCTCCCTTCCTGCCTCCTCCCACCACACCTCCTCCCTGAGGTAATCCCATATAGATTTTACATATGTAATGATGTAAAAAGTTTTTCCATATTAGTCATTTTGTGAAAGAGATCTAAAAAAAAAAAAAAAGAAGAAAGTGAAATATAGTATGTTTTGGTCTGCATTCAGACTTTGTCAGTTCTTTCTCTGAAGGCAGATGGCATTTTTCATCATGAATCTCTGGGATTGTCTTGGATTACTGTATTGCTGAAGATAACTAAGTCATTTGCAATTGTTCATCAAAAAGTATTACTGTGGGGGGCAGTTGGGTAGCTCAATGGATTGAGAGTAAGGCCTAGACATGGGAGGTCCTAAGTTCAAATTTGACCTCAGACACTTCCTAGCTGTGTGACCCTGGACAAGTCACTTAGTTAACTCCAGGAGTGGGGAGGGAAGAAGGAAGGGGGGAGGGAACATGAAACACGTAACCATAGAAAAAATTTTAATTTAATTAAAAAAAAATATTGCTATCACTGTGTGCAATGTTCTTCTAGTTCTACTCACTTTACTTTGCATCAGTTCGTGTAAACTTT
Source organism: Gracilinanus agilis (assembly GCF_016433145.1). NCBI lineage: Eukaryota > Metazoa > Chordata > Mammalia > Didelphimorphia > Didelphidae > Gracilinanus > Gracilinanus agilis. Next base: position 309,990,734 of record NC_058130.1, on the reverse strand, counting down.
TCCAGATTTTTCCAAAATCATCTTGCTCATCATTTCTTATGGCACAGTAGTATTCCATTACACACATATACCATAACTCATTCAGCCATTCCTCATTTGATGGATGTCTCTTTGTTTTCTAGTTCTTTGCCATCACAAAAAGAACAGCTATAAATATTTTTGAACAAATAGGTCTTTTTCTCTTCTTTAATAACTGTAATGCAAAAGTTGCAAGAGGGTTTTTTGCTCTTGCAGGGGGCCAACTGAAAACTTCTGGCAGTTGAACCTTAGAATTCTGAGAGAAAGTTCAGTTGGTCCCTGACGCTTGAACAGAATGGAAGGATCAAACAGACCTCTATTTTGGCTTTCAGTTTGCTTTGGCCTGTGTTTGTCTTTAGACAATTTGAACCTAGCTAATTTCTCTGGGCCTCTCCCTGACCTTCTCCATATTATTTCCCTGTTTCCCTGCCTATTTCCCGGGGCTCTGGGAGGCAGGGTGGCTTTTGGGTTTTTAGTGAAAAGACTTTGTGGGTTTAGTTTGCCCCAACAGGCAAGTAGGACATCCTCGAATTTTAGTATACCCTCTACCTTAAAAGCAGCCAAATCTTCCCAGGCTGAGAGAGCAGGTTTTCTCTCAGACTAACCAATTCCTGAGACCCTCCTCCATCTTCAGTTTCTCCCTAGCAGTTGTCAGAAACCCCAATCCCCTCTCTCCTTCCAGACCACCCTGAAACATTAATAAACCCTTGGTTACCTAATCAAACCCTCTGGAGAATCTTTGTGTTGAAGAATTAGGCAAGGGTGAAGGGGAAGGAATTTTTTTTTATTTCCTGAGGGAAACTGGAGGCATCCATCTTGGGAGGAAGTAGTTGCCCAACACTTCCTCCTGAATCCCTTCAGTTTCACTGACAGGGAGGAGCCTTGTGATTCCTCCTTTGAGGACTTGCAAAACTGACAAGAAAGCCCTCAAGTCAGATTCAAACCACTTCTGTCTGGCCCTATTCCTTGTGTCTGTAAAAGTACCTTTCCTGTCTGAAGGGTTTAGCCTGTTTCTCCTCAGTATCCTCTGTCTCTAGCCTGAGTGTCTAGTCTTCTGTGTCAGCTGCCTCTCCTGAATACCTCACCTGTACCCTTACCATCTAAATACCACCTTGTCCATTCCTCCCTAGACTTAGTCTTCCCTTCCATTCCTATCCTATTACCTCAATTACCTTTACCCCTCTGTCACTCAGCAAGGGAAGAAGATCACCCCCTTTTTACTCCATTATATAACAAATAGTATATATGATATTAGATGAGACAAACTGTTGGAAAATATTCACATAAGTAAGCAATGACAAACTGAAGAAATTTTATACTGATGCCAAATAGCATTTTTCTTAGGACTTTTTTTTCTTATACTTAGGACATAAATTCAAAACTCTTGTGACCTAAGAATATGTGCTTTCAAATCCTATAATTGAATATGATGTGAGAATGATTTTGTCAGCCACTTAGCTCTGAGGGGTCATCTTCTAGTTAAACACTTTGGCAAGTTTCTCACTAAGAAATGTGCCAATAAAGTCCTAAGGGAGAGGCTTGGAGAAGAATGGGTGAAAACTGATTTTTTTTTCCTACTCTTCCCCAAATAGCTATGTTTTTTTCTTTCTAATTCATTCATTCAAGAGGTTTTTCCTTTTTCTCTTCTGATAGCTCTCATCTTGGAGATCTTATATCAGAGAATAAAGTTCTTTATTTTTCACAGTGCCTTATTATTACTCAGTAAATGTTCTGATTTCCCCCTTTTTTTTTTAACAAAAAATGAATGAAAGAAAAAAAATCCTGAAATGTCTTCATTTTTTTCATTTATTTTTTAACCTGGAAAGGCCTTATAATTTATACATAAGTAAAGACTTCAGAGATTATCTAAGTGTGGCAGCCCCTTTAGGGATATTCCTTGTCCCCACATCTCACACTCCGACAGAGTCTCCCCATGGTTATGACTATCTCCACTTCCAGGTAATTTTGGAGGTAAGGCACTGGCATCTGGGAGGGAAGAGAAAAGACATTTGAGCTAAGCTTTGAATGAAACTAGAGATTCTCTGAAGCAGAGATAAAGAAGGAGTGTATTCCAGGCATAGACAATAGTTTGTTTCAAGGCAGGAAAGAAGGCAGTGGAATGTTGTATGTGAGACACAGCAAGAAAGCTGAAAGTAAATTCAGTTTGGCTGAACCAGAAAGTGCTTGAAGGAGAGTAATATATGAGGATAGAAATGTAGTTTGGGGCCAGATTATAAAGAACTTTAAATGCCAGGGTTTATTCTAGAGGTAATGAGTAGCTCTTGGAGTTTATTGAGCATGGGAACAACACATTCAGGTCTGTGGTCTGGAATATTTCTTTGTAATGTTCCTTTGGCAGTTGTGTGAAGGACTGGGAGCTTTTGAAAGGTTTTCCACAGGGAAGTCACAAGATGAGAGCAGGGTTTCAGAAACTCTTACCTGGCAGTATCATATAGAACAAACATCCTCCTTGAAAGGAGAACAGCAGTCAGGTTGAACAGTTAAGGCTATTTCAGTAGTATAAGTGTGATAGGATTAGGTAAAATAAATAATAACCTTAATTTATCATTTATTGATCCAAAGGAAAGACTAAAAAGTATATTTGTGTATTTTTAATTAAATCCATAGTCATTATTCTTCGAAGAGAACTAGACTGAATCAGAACTGTTACTACTATCAAAAGCATTCAAATTTCTAACATAAAATCACCATGTTCTAAGAAATATTTCTTACCCTTTCCCTTAAGCTTCTCTATTTTACTACTCCTCAAACAAAATCACCCTGATCCCTTTAATTATTTATTACAGATACATTTAGGCTAAAATGTTCCACAAACCTGCCAAGTAGCTGTAAACAGTCAAAGGAACATAGAAATAATACCTAGTTGATTAGTATGGGACTGCCTTTCAGATAAGATATATGGGTTACTTAGATTTACAATTATGAGAAAACTTCTTATATCACATAACCTAAGTGCTCGGCTAAGGGGATTCAGATTCCCAGTCACATAGAACTAGGTTCAAACAATGCTCAATTTCCACGTTCACTGCCTTTCTTAGAGACTGTGCAGAAAAGAGCAAAATTTGACTGAAAGTTATCCTGGGGTGTTTAATATATCATTAATATCCATTTACATTGAAGTTTGCTACACACACACACACACACACACACACACACACAAAATGGTCAAACAGTGAATCCTGAATAAAGCCTCATAGACCAAAGTAGACCGTGAGTAAAGTGACTCAGTTCCTCAGAAACTATAGGGAAACAACCACCCAAACAAATGATCTCTGCCTTAGTAGCTAATCAAGATAAAAAGCATTCCTGAAATTCCTTATCTTATGTCCCTTCCTAATTTTACCTCTTTTTCTTAGGTCTCCTTCCTTATCTTACCTTGCTTACTTGTTTCTTTTTCTAGCTACTCTATTATTATATTATCTTATAATAAAGTTTATTCCCTTACCATGGAGTTAGTCTGAGCTGTCTGTCAACTCTTTGGACACATCATTGCCTTGCTCACATCATAAGTTTTGAGATTTTTGCCACCAGATACTACTACATCCTTTTACTCTTTCCTTTTAATCTGCTGCTTTAGATGAAGTTGATTTTCTTGTGACTCTCCAACTCTCTCTTCTATATCTTTCCTTCCCTCTGTTCTTTCCTATTTCTCTGCGTTGATGTGTTTCTACACTAAATACTGTGTGTGTGTGTATGTATGTCTGCACATATTCTCATGTTCATTGAAATCTCTTTTCTGGCTTAGATAAGAATGAGATTCATAAAATGCTTACTCTTCTCATCTGACTTATATGTTGGACTACTTCTTATGGAACACTGCATTTCTGACAAATAGTAAGCTTCTTCCATATCCCTCTTATTTCTTAACTTGTCCTTTAATTTTCTCTTTTATTTTACTATCTTAAAACCACTAAAGCATGAAAAGCACCCCTAATCCCTGCACATTTGTCTTAATATACCACTTGTTACTTAAAAAAAACACATTGAAAAAACATATAAATGTCTTCAGAAGTTTTTCACATTTTTCTTCATATTATTGTTTCTGCTATCATATAAATAGTTCTTGTGGGGGCTCATTTTACTCTGCATCAATTCATATAATTTTTCCCATATTTCTCTGAATCTGAGACATTCATCACTTCTTGTGACAAATTTCTTATGACAAATAGAATCTTTGAAATGAACTATTATAACAGCTATAGATATAATTCCAAAATGGTTGCCAGTTCTACCACCAGCAGATTAGTGTACCTGTTTACCTACATCCTTTATTAAGCACAATTTTCTTCCTTTGTCATCTTTGTCACTCTAATGGTTGTGAGACAGAATCTCAGAGTTGGCTTAATTTACATTTCTCTCATTATTAGTGAATTGGAAAATCTTTTCTTGTTTTTCAATTTAAATTTATTTATTAGTTTGTTACATTAAAAATACCCAGTTAACTCCATCTCTCTCTCTTTTCACCCATTAGAGAAGGCATCATTTGACAATATATATATGTGTGTGTTTGTGTATGTATATATATTTAACTATTGTAGGATTTAAATTAATGCCCAGTACTTCAAGTATTAATTTTTTAAAGTTTATTACCTGACAAAATAGAACCATGTGATTAAGTTTTTCTACCTGCTCAAAAATCCTTGCTCCACCAACGCTGCAACAGGAAGGAAAGAGAGACATGGAATTCCACTGAATTTATATCCTGTTTATGTCAGCATGTAACAACAGGATATGAGTAGGGTACTGGGAATTGTAGTTTTGCTGGGGATCATAGTTTTTAGGGTAACAGATTCTAATTACACAGTATGCCCTGCTTATTTCTATTTTTTACTTCTTTTTCTGGAAAGAATATGTGTGTGTGTGTGTATTATATATAAAACTACGTCTTATTTCTATTTATCATTTCTTTCTCTAGAAAGAATGATACAAGTCATTCTTCAAACTATTTCTTTTGTTATATAAAATGTTTTCTTGATTCTGCTGGTTTCACTCTTTATAATTTCATGTAGATCTTTGTATGTTTTTCCAAAATTAACCTGCTCGTTGTTTCTCATAGCACAGTAGTATTTCATCACAATCATATGCCACAACTTGTTTAGCTATGAATTGGAATATCTTTTCACATGACTCCCAGGCATCTTCCTTTGGCTAGTCTGTCCTCCTTCCCTCTCTCCATTCCGTCTGCATGATCATCCTCTTTGTAGTACAGAGAGGGGGGCATAACAGTTTTGCATGCTTTGGCAGAGTTCTTATGTCAGTTAGGAGTTTAGAATCTTGGGAAAAAGTTTCAGTTGGACCTGGGAACTCATGGAGGGAACGAGGGCCAGCCTAGCTCCTGCTGAAGATTAAAACCTTAGCCTAGTTTTGCAGTTTTCTGAGATATGTTAATTTAGATAAAACCTTTGAATCTCCATACCCTACCTCATTTCCTACCTTCCTTTCCCTTACCTAAATGTTTGATAGGAGTGAATAAGGAGAGTGAATCAGAGAGTTAGTTCAAATCTGTGAGAGTTTAGCACTACCGTTGCAGTAATTTATCTAGAGAGGTTTTATATCCATCATCCTAATCCCTTTTGATTTCAAAATCACCTTGAGAGTTGAGTAAAGGCAGAACCTTTCTCAGACTCCATTCCTGCTTCCCTTCTCCCACCTGAGGTTTCTCTAAGCAGCTGTTAGGGCTTCCTTGATCCTTTTACCCTGACAACCTAACCTGAGAAGTCAATAAACCCCTTTGTGTTTAAAACAGACCTTTTGGTTACTTCATTAGTTAATTAGTAAGAAAGGGAAGAAGAGGAATAGAATCAACATACTCTGGGTTTGAGGGAAGCTGTGATATCCATCTTGAAGGAAATGTAATTTCAAAACAAGTCCCTTCCTATGATATTAACTAAAGCCTGTAGTTAATTTCAATCAGTCTATTTCCCTTCAGTGTTTGTCTTTAGCCTAAGTCCTAGTTTGTATTCCCTACTACCTAGTCTATTCACTTGATTACCTTCAGCCTTGGATCCCTTGCCTTGTCTTATTCCCTGATCCTACCAGTTATTACCCCTAGTTTCAGCCTCATATTATATCCTGTATCTCCCTGTTATATCTTACCTAATCCCCATATTACCTCCTTTCCAAAATCCCCAATAACATCTTCCATCTTCATATGCAATCTTGCATGAGAGGGAATAAGGGGTAGGGAAGGCTTGTCTTTGCTTATTTTTAGTCTCCCTCCCTCTCCCACCTCTGGTGCTCTTTTCCCATAGTTCCTGAGATGTTTTATGACGGAGCTGGGTTTCACTGGAACCCTTCCTTTCAGTCATTTTTAATGGAATTTGACTTCCTTGCCAGTATTTTACATCCACAAACTAGAGTAGACTATAATTAGCCTTTGTCTGCTATCCACTTTCTGTTATTTCATGTTTTCATTCTTATCAAATTAATTAGGACTTTTAAGGTCATCTAGGAACCATAGATCTTTTCAGCCTTATATATGTATCTCCAGGTAGTTTTTATTGGCTTTTTAGGCTTTGCTATATTTTGAGAGTTTTACAAAGTGTAATTAGAATTCCCATATTTCTCTGCCAAGGTAGGAAATATGGTGAGAAATAAACAGAATAAAATTCTAAGGAGACAGATATAGTCTCTGAAATGAACTATTATTCAGGTAGGTGTGGTAGACATAGTCGAATGAGATTATGGTGCAGTTAAACAATAGACACTCCGGTATCCACAAACTAATACAAAATTTCCTGCATGGAGATGACCTAAAGTTCAAGTTCAGGCTTTTGAGTAAGGGTCATCTGATAGGGAAGGGCCTCCTTAAGTATATATTAGGCCTACTCTATTGCTTCTCAGACCAGAGGAAAACTTAGCTCCATGTGAACTAGTTTCACCTGGGGTTATCCCACCGGGGCCCCAAAGAGAGAGGAAAGCAGAGAGGCTACACTCACTGTGTATCTATGTTTTGTGGCTTGAAAATTGGCTCAGAAAAGCAACTTGCATACCTAGATTGTAAGTGCTTCATTGCCCCAGATTCATTCCTCTGTGAAATTCTGGGTAAATGTATTTTCCTTTCTTAGGCTGCTCGTAAAAAAACAACCAAACAAGCTTTACTGTCAAAATGCCCAGGATAGGCTGGGAAAATCCAGAGGAAAAGATTGTGAAATATGTTATAAAAATACCAACCACCTATATATAGGAAGTGTCTCTAGACAGGAGTTCCATGAGATAGATCATCATTCATAGAAGTATCAGGTATTCAGTTTTCTCAGTGTTTCTGCAAAAGCAGTGGTATATGCCCTGGATTTAGAATAATTGTGGCCTCCTAAAATTAGTCTATGCATTTAATATTTTTATTTACATCAGGCCATAAGGCCATAAGGAACCAGAGACCCAAAATGAAAGATGCTTTAAAAAACTTTAATCCAAACAAACAAAAATGGGCAGATTAAGTCATCTGTATGGGGGAGCAAATTATTACCTACAAAGTATTGTTGGGTGATAGTAATAGCATTTTCCCAGCCCCAAAGTATCTCTCTTGGAGAGCTTAAGATTCCTATATAATAGAATCATTGCTTGGATTAAAGGATTGTCTCTAAAATATTAATTATCATTATTATCATTATTATTCCTATATATGTTAATATTATTTTATTATTTGTTTTGTTATTATTGTATTATTATTTTAATATTATAAGTATTACATAGTTATAAATAATTTTTATATATAAGCACTTACTATGTGCCAGACACTGTGCTAAGTACTTTATAATTATTATCTAATTTCTTCTTCACAACAACTGTGGGAAGTAGGTGCTATCATTGTGCCTATTTTACAGATGATAAAAAGTGAAACAAAGAAAGGTTAAGTGACTTGCCTAGGGCTATATACAGCTTGAAAATATGTGAGGCTAGATTTGAATTTAGGTTTTCTAGACTCCAAGCCCAGTGCTATCTCCATTGTACCACCTTGTATCTCCATTAAAATGAATATTGCATTGGAAGGATTATTTACAAAAACATCAGCAAAGATCACTTTAACAGATTAGTTCATTGTTGCTTTGAAAGCTAGGGGAGAGGGCAGCTAGATAGTTCAGTGGGCCTTGGTTGAGTTACTTAACCTCAATTGCCTAGCCCTTATTTTTTTTCTGCCCTGAAACCTATAGTTAATATTGATTCTAATATGGAAGATAAAGGTATTTTTTTGAAATAGTAGAGTGGTGGGGGTAGAGATGGTATTGGTCTGAGCAAATGAGATGTAAAGGAGGTAAATTATGAAAGGTCAAAGGAACATGGTCCAGAAGATGAGTCCTACCCTCATATAATGGGATATTCTTGGAAGTCCCTAAAGTGAGGAATAGAGGCAATGATAAAGGAGAAGGAAACAGAAAATGGAGATGAGAAAAAATGGTTTCACCTCATATTGTAGCTCCAGAAATGGGTAAATCTTAATTTCTTATTGTAACCAAAAGATAGGAAGTTGGCTAGTGTATGATTTGGAATTATTTCTTTCTTAATTCATGTACTTTGCAGTTATGAAATTTTTAAAAATTTTATTGAAAGCAAAGAACTTCCCAAGAAGGGGACAAAATCTACATATGGCATAAGAAATCCTGAATTTCCTAGTTTGGGGGATTTTTTCCAAGAAAATTGGCAATTTCTCTTCTCCAGACTTAGCTGGGTATTGAGGGATGCCAGCCATTGGCTTCAATTGAGGCTACCAGATTAGAAACCAACACTCTTGTCATTATCACACTCTAAAGATGGACTAGAATCAAGTCATGAGATTGATATTTTAACAAAAGGCTGCCTTAGCAAGGCAAATATCAAAAGTTAATCTCATCCTTGTGCATCCCAAATGTACATGGGATTTTTACCTCTGAATATGCTGCAGTATAATGTTCCCCCTAAAGTGTAGAAACTTGTAGATTAAAATCTTTGACCTGGCCTGGGCTCTTTGAACATTATGCACAACAAAAACAGAGACACTGATTGAGCTCATCAAGAACTGTTTTCCATTCTCAGTGACTATTGTAATCAAGGAAATTAGTCTAAAGGATCTCTCTGGGTTTTCTAGTCAAGATTAAGGAAGTCATTTTCTCTTCCTTGGGTAATGTTTTATCAAAGTAAGCCAGGCCACACTTTCAATGGATAGCTTTACTTCTGATATATAGGAGACTGAAGTCTAGAAAAACAGGCTTAGGTCATTTAATAGAAAGCCTTTGGAAACTAGTGCTGTCTTCTTGTAGTAGCAAAAAAACTTCCAGAAACAAACTGGGTACTTAGATATTGGGGGATGACTGTCCATATTGTGATAGATGGATGGAATGAAATACTTTTTAATAATATGGCATGAAGAATATGAAAAAAATCCTAAGAGACTTGGAAAGACTGGTATGATGTGCTGCAGAGCAAAGGAAGTAAAAACAGGAGAATAATTTGTATTATGATAATGAAGCCAAATATGGAATTTGGGATGCTCAGGAGAGAGACTAGATCTGGGTAGATGGATCTGGGAGTGATTGGTGTAGAAATATAGTGAAATGATACCATAATTTGAGTCAGATAGTCTGTGTTTGAATCTTGGTTCTATTACTTATCAGTTGTGTGATTTGGGGAAAATTATCCATATTGACTAAGTCCCAGTTTCCCTCCTAATAAAATACCTGAGATAGTTGAGCTTGAGACTCCCTAAACCATTCACAAGGAGTTCAGACTTTCAAAATACAGATATCCATTCCACATGTAACTTTCCCTATTACAATTTCAATATATTGTGAGTTGGGTTGGGGTAAGAAATTAATGGGAAGTTATGGAGAGTTTTGTGGAAGCCACAAATGACATGAAAAGGCCAGCAGATGACACAGAAAAAGTTTAGAAACTCAGAAATATATACTCTTTTTTTTTTAAACCCTTGTACTTCGGTGTATTGTCTCATAGGTGGAAGATTGGTAAGGGTGGGCAATGGGGGTCAAGTGACTTGCCCAGGGTCACACAGCTGGGAAGTGGCTGAGGCTGGATTTGAACCTAGGACCTCCTGTCTCTAGGCCTGACTCTCACTCCACTGAGCTACCCAGCTGCCCTCTCTCAGAAATATATAAAACACATGAATAATATTGTATAATATCAACATATTTTTATCTTTTAATATCATAAATATATACAATTTCTTTTATTGTAAACACTCCAAAAAAGGGGGGGCGGGAAATTTCAGATTTCTACTCTGGTACAAAGGAAGAGCCAAAATTTTTACACAAGTTTTCCAGATCTTGGGCGTTCCATGCTGCTAACTCTCATGATGTGGAGGGGCTGCCTTGTGCTAGATGTTTTCTAACCCTACACAAATCATATTCACTGGATATATTACATTCACTTTTGACTCAAGACTTAGAGTCTTCCTATTGGTCTCCCTACTTCAAATCTGTTTCTTCTCCAATCCATTCTCCATACAACAATATTCCTAAAGCATGTTATTCACTGAACTCCACTGAATCCTAGTTACCTCTAGGATCACATATAATCTCTTCTGTGGTACTCAAATCCCTTCATTACCTGACTCCAAACTTTTCTGGGCATACATCATAAAGGGCAGATGATTTGCTTTATTGCTAGATGGTAAGCTTTGCCAATTTGTAAGCCCATGGTTTACCTTTAAAAGTGGGATGATAGCTTTTCAGCTGAGATTTCAGGGGTCATTTAGTCCAACATCCTCATTTTGCACATGAAAAAAACTTGGGGCTAAAGAGCTGAAACAACTCAATTGCCCAAGACTGAGTAGTAAGCAGCAGAGTCAAAATTTGAACCTAGGTCCTCTGACCCAATTCATTACTTTTTCTACTGGGGTGTTTTAGAGGGATTAGTACTTCTGGTCTAAGGGTTTGTTGAGCCCTTTTCAGGGCTGATAATCCACCTTTCGTTTCTACCTTTCATCCAGCTCTCACCTGTGACTCCAAAAAGCTGTAGCTTGCACAGCAGCCGTACTCTGGTAAAACATCTCTGTTAAAAAAAAAAAGACATCTCAGCAAAAGTAACTCAGTAGATGGGCTAGACCAGGTTGAGGGTAACCAACAGGCCTCAAATAGAAGATTTTTATCCGAAGCATTAAAATACTTTGGTAGAATGGGTAGAAGAGAGCTATTTGTTCCAATGGCCATGAAGGTGGTTGAAGCAGGTGCTGTGGAGCACCCAAGATCATGATTGCATTCCCAGACATCACCAATCATCCTGACTTTTGTGTTGCCACTGGACTTTGATGACTGGAAAAAAGAGGGTGAGACTGACAACTTTGTGCAACTTTTGTCTCAGTTGAATCCAATTCATGTATACGTTCAGATCTCACCCTTCTGATATCACTGGTCCTCTTTGAAATGAATGAACTGTATCATGGGAATTTGTGTAGAAATTAAACAAGTAAAATAATCCAAGAAGCAAAAAGCCCCTCAATGACCCATAATAATTATATTAATTTATTAATCAAAACTCTGCCCTTGACATAAGGGACTAAGTTTATCTTAAAACCTTTTCTCTCTAGTTTATTTTGCCACTCCCCCATATCTTCCTTTGGAACATTAATTATTGGTACATTTTTCTCCCATGGTTCAAATCACTTGTAAAGTTTACACCAAACATAGAATAGTTTTTATTTAACTTGAAACAAAAATTCAGTTCCCCTTTTCCAGAGAACCACAAGTAATCCTCCTCTCTGGTACTTCTCATTCTCCTTCTTGACTTGTACAAAGTGATACAATGAAAAGATAAATTTGAACTACTTCTCAGAGAGCAACTGTTTTCCTTTTATGTTGATCATTTTTCCCTTTGAAAGCCTTACAGGTGGTTCAGGGTAAGAGCCAAGAAAAGGCTAGACATCCCAGCCTCCTCTCCCACCTTCTCTTGTCAAGGCTCAGAATCCCTTTCTTCTTTCTTTTGTCAAGGCTCTATTTGTCTCCCTTTTTACAGTGAAAGTGGTTCCTTCACTATTATGAAAGTGATTTTGAAGGAGTTGGATTTGTAATGATGATCAGAGATTAGAATTAGGGAGGAAAAATTTGGAAGAAATTGAGGAAAAGCTTAAGGAAAATAACCTCTAGATCCAGATTCTATTTCTAATTTTTATGACAGAAGGTACTTGGAGGAGGAGGAGAGAAGAAAAGGAGGAAGAAATTATGAGGTATTTGGACTCATGAAGTAGGCCAAAGATCCAATTTGGGGAGGACAAATTTGCAGAAATTTGGGAGATTTTTGTGGTTAAGCAGAAAGAGAACAAATTGAAATAAAGGAAGAAATTGGGTTTTCCAGGGAAACAAAAATAAAAGAAAGTATGAACCTGAAGAAAAGGTCTCAAGGGGGGAAAAAAAGAAGGCAGTAAGTAAAGAATAGTAAGTGAAAGAAATTATTAAAGTATATTAGCAAGTAAAAAAAATAAGAGTTTAAGGAAAGAAGGAAAATAAAGTTGGTTGTAACTATTGTAGGAAAAGCTTGACACAGAAAGGAGCTTTTTGGAGTGCTGCGAGGCTAGAAGGGCAGGAGTGACAATTGGAAGGAGCAACAGAGGCTCATGGGAAATAGAATGGGAGGAGGGACTTCATCTCTGGACTTGGTGCGAGATAGAGGACTTTCACCTCATCTCAGGATTCAGTATTTGGATACCTGAGGTTTTCCCAATCTTTCCCTTGTGCCTGAAGACTTGAAAGTGTTCCTGGTCTTCTCCTAAACAACCATCAAAGAGCCTGTCTAGACATCTACAGCAGCTGGAGGGGTTTTCAGCCTGGAAAGCTTGCTGAGACAGCCTGAAGACTTTACCCTACCTGTGCCTTCCTAAGAGAGATGCAACCTGTCTTTAGATTAGATTAACTGACAGATTAGAGGAAGGAAGAAGAATGTTTGAAGCCACAGCTATTGGCTTGGCTAGGCCAAAGAGACTCCAAACTTCCTGTGTGTTAGAATAGGGTTTCCTGATCCCATTAACCTAACCCTTCCTTGAACCTGTTATGTAATAAATCATCCCTTTTGAGAGATTCACAATCAGATCAGAATTCCTTGAGAATACCTGGAGAGGGTTGAGAGTGAGAGGGGTAATTTGGAGAGACAACTCTCTTAAGCTTCGGTTAAGTTAAATCTGAAGCTATTGTTGTCACCTCGACAGGAAGCGGGGTTCAGAGGGTCTTTGAGGGGGCCAGGCCATTTGCTAAGCCATGGCAACCAGACATTACCAAACCCCAAAAGGTTCTTTGTCTGAACACTGGTTTTTGTCCATCTCTGTTCTCAACACCATCACAGAGATAAACCCCATTGAAGCCCTTAGGGTAAAAGAGGAGAGTAACCCAGCTAGTCTCAACACATAGCCAGACTAGCCAAGCCAATAACTTCTTTGGGTTCTCCCTCAATCATTTTAACACTATAAGCTTGCTAAAAAGAACTGAAAGGAGGTCAAATGTGGCTGTTAATTTAAGAGGTGATAAATATAAGTAATACACCCAAAAGTGGTGACAAAAGGTTGGAAAGGCCATAGGTAGCTCAGGAGGTGAGGTGTAAATACAAGTGTCTCTAAAAATGTTTGAAAATATAATAGGAGAACTTTCCCAACCTTCCCTTCCAGACAAATTTGGAAACCAATTCCAATAAAATTTTGGAGTGGAGAGCCAAAAAAAGGTCAGGGTAAGACATTTTCCTGCCAAAGCAATTTGGGAAGTTAGGAGGAGAGGTCTGTGACACTCAAATGGGGTCAGGCCTCGGTCCCACACACAGGCAGTAGCAGCACCAGCACCAGAAATTGCCTGAGGCCCTTTGTTGGCACAGGGAAAAGCTGGCAACTCTATTGCCCATAAGCAATTCTGAGTCAAAGTTCCAGGATAGAGAGGAGTGAAGATGGCTCATTCCAAGAGAGCAGAGTCTTTGGTTGCAATTCAAGCGCAGAACAGGAGAGCAGGAACCCTACTAGGTAAAGAACAGAGCACAGACCAGGAGAGTAGTGATCATACCTCTTCCTGGATCACACTGCCTCAGAAGCACTAAAAACTTGTAGACCCTTAGAACTTGCTTTGAAAAAGAGCAGAATGAAAAGTCTGAAGCTTGGAGCAATGCTTCCCCACCCAGGAGAGCAGAGAGCAATATTAGCATAAAGATCAAAGCCAAGAAATAGTCTAGAAAAATAAGCAAACAACTTTAATAAAACAATACTGTTGGTGGCAGTTGGGTGGCTACGTGAATTGAGAGCCAGGCCTAGAGACAGGAGATCCAACGTTCAAATCTGGCCTCAGACACTTCCTAGCTGTATGACCCTAAGCAAATCACTTAACCCCCATTGCCTAGTCTTTACCACTCTTCTGCCTTAGAACCAATAGATAGTATTTGTTCTAAGACATAAGGTAAGCGTTTTAAAAAAATAAAAATAAAAACAATAATATGAAAATAGTTACAAGTAAAACTCAAAAGAGAAACATGCTGATTGGACATGAACCCAACAAGAATTACTGGAAGAAATGTTTTAAAAGAGATAAGAGTGGTAGAGGAAATGATGGTAAAAGAAATGAGAGAGTTGCAAGAAAATTATGAAAAGAGAATTAATGACTTGGTAAAAGAGGCACAAAAATGCTGTAGAAAATAATGCCTCAAAAAAACAGAATTGGTCTAATGGTAAAAGAAGTACAAAAATTCATGGAATAAAAGAACTTGTAGAACTGACCAAATAGAAAAAAAGTACAGAATCTCACTGAGGAAAATACTTGTTTAAAAATTAGAACTGGGCAAATGGAAGCTAATGACTTCAGGATATATATGTAAACAAAGTCAAAAGATTGAAAAATTGAAGAAAGTAGGAAATATTTCATTGGAAATACACTGACCTATGTAAGGGGGAAAAGAGGGGTTTATGGGTTCAATATACTAAAAAATGGTTGCCAGAGTATTGAACTATTATCAATCCTCAATTAAGAATAATCTCAAGTCAAAAATTGACTTTTATGGAAGTTTATTTACAATTAAGAAGAGAGAGAAGAAATAAGGAAATAAGAATCTAACCCAGTAGGTAATTTATTACAATCCCCAAATTAATCCAGGTAGATCTTAACCCTCAGCCAAGAAGTTAGAGGGCCAGAGGCCCGGAGGTGAATGGAGCCAACTTCATTCACAGAGTCTACCAAAAGAAATTTCTTAAGAGAAGTTCAGGAAGATTCAGTCAGTCTTTAAACTCACCACGTGGAATTCAAAGAAGATATTTAAAGCATCTCATTGGGGTCTCAGTGTTCCAACACTCCTCCATGAACCAGAAGTCTGTCACCAGATGCTCTCTTCCACCGAAGAACTCTCACTCACTCAACTCCCTCTTTTTAAAGGGGTCACTTATGCATCACTTCCTGTGCCTCCCTCCTAATTTGCATGTCCAATCACAATAGACGATTCTCATGGTACTGCCTAGAGGCCAGTCAGTTGATTCTGATTCATCACCTACTGGACCTCCCAGAATTAGAGGTGTTCTCACCTTTGGTCATTAAATCTAAAGATGGGCAGTATAGACTTAATCTAATTATCACACCTAGAAAATATTTTGGGGAGAGATAATTTAGGAATTGTTGAACCAACTGAAATCATAATCAAGAAAAGATCCTAGACATCATATTTTATAAAATTGCCCCAATATCTTAGATACTGAGAGTAAAATAGAAATTGAAGGAATCCACTAATCACCTCTTGAAAGTGATCCCCAAATGAAAACTCCTAGAAATATTATACCCAAATTGCAGAACTCCCATGTCAACAAGAAAATATTATAAGCAGCCAGAAAAAAAAAACATTCAAATATCATGGAGTCACAGTCAGGATCGCACAAAGACTTAGCAGCTTTCACATGAAAGGAGTGATGTGCTTAGAATATGATATTCTAGAAAGCAAAGTAGCTAGTATTATAACCAAGAATAACCTACCCAGCAAAACTGAATACTATAATCCTTCAGGGAGAAAAATGGATATTTAATGAAATAGAGGCCTTTCTAGTATTCCTGATAAGAAGACCAGAGCTAATTAGAAAATCTGACTTTCTAATACAAGACTCAAGAGAAACATCAAAAGGTAAACATGAAAGATAAATTGAAGAGGCTTAATAAAGTTAAACTATTGATATTCCCTTATGGGATAATGATATATATATATAAAACTACTAAGGGCTTTATCATTATTAGAGCAATTATAAGGACAGAGAGCATGGTTAGGAGTCAATTATATAAATACAAAAAAAAAGACTAACAGCAATGTTGTAATGATAATCAACTGTAAAAAAATTGCCTATTTTGTGTAATACAACAATCCAAAGGACTCATGATAAAAAAAAAAATCCATCTACCTCCAGAGAGAGAACTGTAAGAATTTAAATTTAGGTTTTTATGTTAATATGTAATTTCTAAAGTAATATTGTGGTCACTGATTTAAAAATATTACAGCTTAAGACTTTTAGCAGCTTTATTTACAAAAAGGTGGAAAGAGTGATTCTAATAAGCCTACCAGCCCTTCTCCTGAGAAGCCAGGCTCAGCCCAGCAGAGCTTCCCCAAGACTCTGTCTCCATGTGGATTTCTCGGTAATCCTTAGCCAGAAGTTGTGGTGTCTTCAGCCAGGGTTCCACCAACGCAGCTTCCTCTGAAGCTAAGGCAGGAATATCCAGAACCAATCTCTCCAGAAGCCAGGAAAGGAAGGCCAGCTACTCACTCAGCAAGCAGTCTCCTCCTTTAGTCCAGCTCACTGAGGCAGAGTGAATGACTGAACCCTTGAGCTGGCCTTTTTATTTATGTATTTTTCTGCTTGATTTCTTTTTTTTTTATTTTTTAGAAAAATTTTCCATGGTTACATGATTCATGTTTTTACTTTCCCCTTCACCCCCCTTTACCCCACCCCCCCACATAGCTGATGCACATTTCCACTGGTTTTAACACATGTCATCAATCAAGACCTAGTTCCATATTATCAATAGTTGTACTAGGGTGGTCATTTAGAGTTTACTTCCCAAATCACATCTGCATCAACCCATGTGTTCAAGCAGTTGTTTTTCTTCTGTGTTTCCTCTCCTGCAATTCTTCCTCTGAATGTGGGTAGCATTCTTTTCCATAAATCCCTCAGAGCTGTCCTGTGTCATTGCATTGCTGCTGGTATAGAAGTCCATTACATTTGATTTTACCACAGTGTATTAGTCTCTGTGTACAATGTTCTTCTGGCTCTCGAGCTGGCCTTTTTAAAGCAGTTTTCTCAATGTCACTTCCTTTTGCTCTCCCACTTTATGGGAATCAATTGCAGTCTTTCAATTTGCCTAGCACTGCCCAAGGATGGAGCAGTTACTTTTGGAGGTGTGAACTTACTCTAGTAAGTAACTTATGAACTCTCTTATTTAGTGTCAAGTAGGGGTACTTTAAGTTCTTGATTTGTTTAGCTAAAAATTGACAAGGGGAGAATTAATCCTATCTTCACAGAACTGATGAAATATGAGTATCAATTGAAGTATATTCAAGTTAAATTAAAAACTCTTGGTTCTTAGTTTCCATAGAGTTTCAGGCTTCCATATCTGAGAAAGCAGATAGATATTAAAAGGCTATTTCTAATCTTGCCACATGGCACTCTGCCTCATTGCTCCTAGCCTGTGCCGCCACCCAAAGAAATAAAGAGAGAGCAACCCCTCTTTTATCCTTTCTTTTGGTCCAGACCTGTAACCTTTAGTTCTAAGTCATGTCCCTAGGACTCTTCACCTGTGACCTCTGTTTAGAGAGCTCATGTGACGTACAGTCATGCAGCGCAGGGACACAGGTTGGCGGACCCCAGGAGGAAAGGGTTTCTTTTACACAGTATAATTTTTCACTTTATTTTTTTCTTGTTTTTTTTTTATGTGTGTGATATTGCTAACATGGGTTTATAATTTGCATGAGTTCACATGATTGATGTAATATTGTTTTCCTTCTCAGTGGTGGGGTAGAGGTAAGAAGGAGAAAGAGAATTTGGAACTCAAACTTTTTTAAATGTCAAAAATAAAAAATAAATAAGATTATATCAATCCATATGTACAACAAGGCAGATTATCTAGTGACTTTATTTGTATTGCTGCCATATTAGTTATTACAATCTATGTTTAAATGTAAGGTGTTACTGCTGGTGTAGTTGTGAATTGCTCCAACCATTCTGGAGGGCAATTTGGAACTATGCACAAAGGTCATTAGAAGAATGCATACCCTTTGACCCAGCCGTACCACTGTTGGGTTTATGGCCCAAAGAGATAAAAAGGAAAAAGACTTGTTCAAAAATATTTATAGCCACACTCTTTGTGGTGGCAAAAAATTGGAAAATGAGGGCATGTCCATCAACTGGGGAATGGCTGGACAAATTGTGGTATTTGATGGTGATGGAATATTATTGTGCTGAAAGGAATAATGAACTGGAGGAATTCCATGTGAACTGGAAAGACCTCCAGGAACTGATGCAGAGTGAAAGGAGCAGAACCAGGAGAACACTATACACAGAGACAGATACACTGTGGCACAATCTAATATAATAGACTTTTCTACTAGCAGCAATGAAATGACCCAGAATAATACAGAGGAATTTAGGAGAAAGAACACTATCCACATCCAGAGAAAGAACTGTGGGAACAGAAACACAGAAGAAAAATATGATCTATTATGTAGTTTGATAGGGATATGATTAAGGTTTTTATGTTAAAAGGTCACTCTACTGCAAATATGAATAACATGGAAATAGTCTTTGAACAATGATACTTGTATAACCCAGTGGAACTGCTTGTCAGCTCTGGGAAAGGGGAGAGGAAAAAGGGGATGGGGAATCATGAATCATGGAACCATGGAAAAATATTCTAAATAAAAAAATGTAAGGTGTTAGAAGAATGAATATATTTGAGGAATGCTTCTGTATATTCTGTATTATTAGGGATAATGATATGATTATAAAACAAAAAACCTTTCAAGGAAGTTGAAGAGAAAAAGAATTAAAGTGAGAGAGGAGAAACTGGATCTTTGTCAGGGGGCAGAAGAGGGTCACAGATAGGAGGAAAAGAAGGGAAAAGGTTTTGTACTATAATTTTGAGAGTACAAAACAAATTTGAAGCTCATCCTGAAAAAAAAGTGAGCTAGATGCCCTGAGGAGGAAGAAGCTGTTTCTCTTCCAAGGATTGCAGAAACTGATAATTGTCCAAGAAGTGGTTGGTGCCTGGTAACTTCTTGGTAGCTTGGTAGCTATTTTTGAGGGGACCCTGATATAAAAAATAAAGATGATTATTTTCTAAACTTAAGTATCCAAGATCCAACAGAAATTCTCTAAATATTTATCAAAATGGATGACTACTATAGACCTCTGATGAGTCAATCAATTGATCAAACATTTTTTAAGCACTTACTGTATTCCAGGTTCTGGGAACACAAATGCAAATAAAAGCATAGACAAGTCCCTACCCTCAGATAGCTGGTAATTTAATGGGGGAAGGTGTTCAGTGGAAGTATTATGGCATACTGGAAAAGACCAGAAGTAGTGAAGCTGATGGAAAATGGGGAGAAAATTGTACTGATTCTCTTCCTTAAAGAGAGACCCTGGAAACCAAGGCCCTGCCCTCCATTCAAAGAATCCAATCAGAGGGGCAGAGGGTATTAATGAGATGTGAGTATCTTGTAGGATGTTGAGATTTCTCAATAATGAATTTCCTGGGGAAGCAAAGGCATGATGGAGAATTACAGAAAGCACTGCCAAAGATGACAAAGTTTTAAGTAAGAAGCCAGAAAGTATTTTACTTATTGCTATTCATTGAAGGCAAGGGATGCAGAAAAGAAAATTTGATTTGAGAAGCAAACAATTGGCTAAGAAGAAGTGTTGAGAGAACAAGATTTCTCAACCATTGCTTAACAGGTGGAACTGGCACGCTTCTGGCAAGGATGGAGTTTACCTAATAAAGGCTAATAAGAATTTATTTGCCTGGTGTCTTGCAAATTGTATCAAAACAGTCTACAGGAAAAAGGAAGAAGGAAAAAAGAAGCCTTTGTATATACACCGAGCTAAATTTCAGAGAGTAGTTATAATAAAGAGGAAAAAAAAACAGTTCGAGTGTCCAGAGGTCAAATCCAGGAAAAGACACAGTAGTAAAACCCCTTGTCTTAAATATTTATATAAAAATGTCCCATATTTAGGCAACTAGTAATAATTAGAGATCAAACAAAAAGGAGGAAATTTGATTTAAAAAATAGTATTTATATATGAATTTAAAGTTTTAAAAACACTTCATTAGGGGGCAGGCAGCTGGGTTGCTCAGTGGATTGAGAGTCAGGCCTAGAGACGGGAGGTCCTAGGTTCAAATCTGACCTCAGACACTTCCTAGCTGTGTAACCTTGGGCAAGTCACTTGACCCCCATTGTCTACCCTTACCACTCTTCTGCCTTGGACCCAATACACAGTATTGACTCCAAGACGGAAGGTAAGGGTTTAAAAAACAAAAACAAAAACAAAAAAACCACTTCATTAAAATATCTCATATGACCCCTTCAATAACCTTTCAAAGTAGAAGCTATTACTATCCTTATTTTATAGATTAGGAAATTGAGGCTTAGAACAGATAAATGGATCTAACTTGTAAATGCCTTTAAAAAAAAACCTTGCCTTCTGCCTTAGAATCAATACTAGGTGTTAATTTCAAGGCAGAAGAGTAGAATGGTAAGAGCTAGGCAATTAGGGTTAAGTGACTTGTTCAGGGTGCCATGGCTTGTCTTAAGCAGGATATGAATTTAGGTCTTCTTTCTAATTTAAAGAGCTTTGCTCTATCCATTACATCATGTGACCAAGTATAACTAAGACTTGGGATGATATACACATAACAGGGAGGTGGCTATAGATGGACAGACCTTATTAAGAAGAAAACAGAATAGACAAAATGAGGTAGGAGTGGTGCTAACATTAAAATTAAGAAGTGTGAAGAAATACAGGAACCAGAGAGGGAAAACATGGTAGAGGGCATCAGGGTGAAGATCAAATGGAGGGAAAACAGAAAGGATTTTGCCATTATAGTATATTACCGATGACTCAGGCAGACGAAGGAGTTTGGGAAATAGATATAAGGCTGGTATAGATACATGATCTGGATCTTTTTTTCTGACAAAAGTAGAGTATTTAATACCTTTTTGATTTCCTTTAATAATTTGACATCCTTTAAAAGGAGCAAAAACCATAGAAAGGGACAATTCTACTTTGGATCTGAGTCTAACAGGTTTCTGGAATAGAAATAAAGGGAACCAAAGATCAAGAATATCAAGAGAAATAATGAAAAAAAATGTGAAGGAAGGGGGCCTAGCAGTACCAGATATTAAACTATACTATAAAGCAGCAGTCATCAAAACAATATAGTACTAGCTAAGAGATAGAAGGGAGGATCAGTGGAATAGACTTGGGGTAAATGACATCAGCAAGACAGTGTATGATAAACCCAAAGAGCCCAACTTTTGGGACATGAATCCACTATTTGACAAAAACTGCTGGGAAATTTGGAAAACAATATGGGAGAGATTAGGTTTAGATCAACATCTCACACCCTACACCAAGATAAATTCAGAATGGGTGAATGACGTGAATATAAAGAGGGAAACTATAAATAAGTTAAGTGAACACAAAATAGTATACCTGTCAGATCTCTGGGAAAGGAAAGATTTTAAAACCAAGCAAGAGTTAGAGAAAATTACAAAATGTAAATTAAATGGTTTTGATTATATTAAGCTAAAAAGCTTTTGTACAAACAAAAACAATGTAGTCAAAATCAGAAGGGAAACAACAAATTGGGAAAAAATCTTTATAACAAAAAACCCTGACAAGGGTCTAATTACTCAAATATACAAGGAGTTAAATCAATTGTATAAAAAATCAAGCCATTCCCCAGTTGATAAATGGGCAAGAGACATGAATAGGCAATTTTCAGGTAAAGAAATCAAAAGTATCAATAAGCACATGAGAAAGTGTTCTAAATCTCTAATAATTAGAGAAATGCAAATCAAAACAACTCTGAGGTATCACCTCATACCTAGCAGATTGGCTAAAATGAAAGAAGGGGAGAGTTATGAATGCTGGAGGGGATGTGGCAAAATTGGGACATTAATGCATTGCTGGTGGAGTTGTGAAATGATCCGGCCATTCTGGCTGGCAATATGGAACTATGCTCAAAGGGTTATAAAAGAATTCCTGCCCTTTGATCCAGCCATAGTATTGTTGGGTTTGTACCCCCAAAGAGATCATAGATAAACAGACTTGTACAAAAATATTTATAGCTGCGCTTTTTGTGGTGACAAAGAACTGGAAAAGGAGGGGATGTCCTTCAATTGGGGAATGGCTGAACGAACTGTGGTATATGCTGGTGATGGAATATTATTGTGCTAAAAGGAATAATAAACTGGAGGAGTTCCATGCAAATTGGAGAGACCTCCAGGAAGTGATGCAGAGCGAAAGGAGCAGAGCCAGAAGAACATTGTACATAGAGACTGATATACTATGGTAAAATCGAATGTAATGGGCTCCTGTACCAGCAGCAATACAATGACCCAGGACAGCTCTGAGGGATTTATGGAAAAGATGCTACCCACATTCAGAGGAAGAACTGCAGGAGAAGAAACATAGAAGATAAACAATTGCTTGAATGCATGGGTTGAGGCGGACATGATTGGGGATGTAGACTCGAAACTACCACACCAATGCAACTAACAATAATTTGGAAATAGGCCCTGAACAAGGACACATGTTACAACCAGTGGAAATGTGCGTTCGCCATGGGCGGGGGGATGAGCGGGGGTGAAGGGGAAAGTAGGGGCATGAACCATGTAAACATATTAAAAATGAATATTAATAAATGTTTAAAAAAAAAAAGAGGGGCAGCTGGATAGCTCAGTGGATTGAGAGCCAGGCCTAGAGACAGGAGGTCCTAGGTTCAAATCTGGCCTCAGACACTTCCCAGCTGTGTGACCTTGGGCAAGTCACTTGACCCCCATTGCCTACCCTTACCAATCTTCCACCTATAAGTCAATACACAGAAGTTAAGGGTTTAAAATTTTTAAAAAAAAAAGAAAGAAATGAAGGGAACCTTGGGTGGAAGTACACATTTCTTCCTACAGTAGAATTTCTTAAAGAGAAAGCATATTCTGTTATGAGCCCCTCCCACCTCAGCTATTAGTGTCTTTCCCTATAAGACTGACTTTTATCTATAGTCTGTATGTATCATTTATACATATAAATGTGCATAAATGCATTGTTGTCTCTCTTATATGTGTCCTTCAAGAGAATAGAGTTTTTGGTTTTTCTGTGTGTTTCTTGCTTCAAACTGCTATAAAGACCTCTAAGGTAAAGATTCAACTTACAGAGCATAAACATACTGTAAGTGAACCTGTAATGACTGCCATTCCAAGTATAGACACAATAATCTATAATGATCCTGATGGTCTTCCCCTACCAACTACTTGCTCTGGTATAGGAACAGAGAGATCAGTCAATGAAAAGAGAACAAGGCTTATTAGATTGATCACCAGACTAAATTGTGATATAATAGGTAAACCTAAAAATATAGTGTCTACACAACAATATTAGAGATTGCCCATGTCACCCGTGGGGAGAAAACAGACAACAGAGAGGCCAAAACCCAGGACCTGACAATGTATTACTTTCAAGACACACACTGAAAATGAAATATATGCAAGGAGTGAAGGTGAGGGGCTGGAGCAGTATATATTATATCTTAGCTGATCCAGAGAAAACAGAGATAGCAGTCATGATCTCAGAGTTGAGGCTAAAAAAGATATAATTGGAAGGAATGAGTAGGGTAACTATATTATGTTGGAGGATACTATGTATAATGAAGCATTATCAATATTGGACCTCTGTGCATCAAGTGTTATAGCACCCAGATTTTTAAAGGAAAAAAATGGCTTAAAGATGGAAATAGATAGCAATGTAATAATAGTAGGGGACTTGAATTTTCTCCTCTCAGAACTAGATAAATCTAATTAAAAAAATAAATAAGAAAGAAGTTAAGGAGAGGAATAGAATCTTGGATAAGTTAAATGATACATCTCTGGAAAGCCCCACATACCTACTTGAGGCTAGCAGGAGATCTAAGCCTGAGCATACACATAATCTAAACATGGTTTCTTGTGGTACAACAATGGTTTAAGAGAGCATAAATATTGTGCAAAAGCCTTACTTTAACATTCATCATACTATGGAGGTAATCCTGCATCCCAAGGAGCTGGGACATCGGAACAAAAGTTCCACTGGGTATAACCAAGATGGAAAAGACTTGGTTTTGGAAAGAATATGGTCCTGGCAACAGATTGTGTCTGCTGCCTAAGGACCAATCCAGCTAAATATGGTTTAGGTAATGTATGTCATTTCAGAAACAGACTGGTTTGGTTGATCAGATTGAATGCTGTTAGGAACATGGAGAAACAGGCCTAATATTACATTGCTAGAGCAGCTGCAAATTGTTTTTCAGAAAACAAGATGAAAATATATATTAAGAGCTATAAAACTATTCATGCTCATTAATCTAGGGATCACATTCCTAGTAATCAAAAGGTAAAAAGCTGTGGATGTACGAAATTATTCGTGGAAGCTTTGTTTGTAATGACAAAATAATTGGAAATAACACAAATGCAAAAATGATCAGAGGAAATGACTGAATAGTTCATGCTATTAGAAATGACAAATATTGGAAATATAAAGAAAATAAGGGAAATATAGGAAAAGATGAAAAGAGAAAAAGAGAATAAGAATAATGCATACTGTGATTACATTAAAAAATAATAGCCATGGGGACAGCTGGGTAGCTCAGTGGAGTGAGAGTCAGGCCTAGAGACAGGAGGTCCTAGGTTCAAACCTGGCCTCAGCCACTTCCCAACTGTGTGACCCTGGGCAAGTCACTTGACCCCCATTGCCCACCCTTACCAATCTTCCACCTATGAGACAATATACCGAAGTACAAGGGTTTAAAAAAAATAATAGCCACAAAATCAAGAGAAAAATTATCAAAATAAAACAAATCCAAAGGGTACTCAACAGCAGAGGATGTTTATATTAGCACACACATATAATTCACATATTTTTAAACAAATTGTAAACAGCTTGTAGTTTGTGGTCTTGCACATAATCTTTTTTGCATTTATTATTTAAATCTTTTTGTTGTTGATGATGGTTACTAGGCATATAATAAGAAGAAAAATTTACAAACTGTTATAAAACTTACATGAAAGAATGCTTCAAATCAATAATAAAAATAAATGCACTTTAAAATAATCCTGGGTTTTCACCTCCACACAGAAAAATGGCAAAAACATGACAAAAAGTAGTAATACTTAATGTTGGAGGAAAAAGAAGTATAACAGTGTTGGAATCAGTATAAGCATATTCAAAAGCAATTTAGAATTAATCAAATAATAGAAGTTTGTACTAAAATATCTGTATCCTTTGACCAAGATTTTACTACTAGGCATTTAGCCTAAAGATATCCTTGATAAAGAAAAAATACCCAAATAAGAAAAATATTTGTAGCAGCATTTTTTTATTAGGAAAGAACTGGAAATGAATTAAAATGCTCATTTGTTGGGCCACAGCTTTAAAAAGTGGTGGTATGTGAATATAATATAATTTTACTGTGCTGTAAGAAATGCCTGTGAATATAGACAAGAATGAAAAGATACATGAACTGATGCAAAGTGAAAAAAGGTCAAGAAAAATATGTATGTAGTTACTATAAATAGAAAGAGCTGCTAAACAATAAAATGTGAATATTACAAAATTACAGAGAACAAGCTTGATCCCAAAGGAGATCTCTAAGAAAATATCTCCTTTCATTTCTTTGTAGAGGTGAGAAGTCTATCAGTGTGGAACATTTCATATTGTATCTGATTTTTTAAATGTAAAAAGATTTTGTAAAATTTTCTCTTTTTCTCTGGTAAAGTTTTCTTTTTTTATATAAGGAATGCCTTTCTGAAAAAGGTAGAGGGAAATGTGGGAAAATTGGGTAATGAAAAATTATTTTTTAAAAAAAGGCAATGAAGGAGGAACTGGGTAGCTCAGTGGATTGAGAGTCATGCCTAGAGACGAGAGGTCCTAGGTTCAAATCCAGCCTCAGACACATCCCAGCTGTGTGACCCTGCCCGTTGCCCACCCTTACCACTCTTCCACCAAGGAGCCAATACACAGAAGTTAAGGGTTAAAAAAAAAAGGCATTGAAAAAATTTAGGTGGGACTCTTTTAACAAGAAATTTACTTTGAGTGAACATCTCCCTCCAACATTATGTGTTGGAATCCAAGCTTATATGTCTGAAAAAAAAATGCTTCATGTAATGCAAAAAAAAATTGTAGGTTGAGACTCTCTAAATCTGAAATTTGTTTTCTGATTCTGCTGTGGCCTAACTATGGGCCTTAGGTCAAATTATTTAACCTAATTGAAATTCATTCTTCTAAACTGTAAAATAGTAATAATGATATTTCTACTTCCTACCTCATGGAGCATCTTGAAAATAAAATGGGATAATTTATTCAACTTTGAAAAAAAAGAAATTGCTTAGG
This sequence comes from Gracilinanus agilis, assembly GCF_016433145.1. Lineage (NCBI taxonomy): Eukaryota > Metazoa > Chordata > Mammalia > Didelphimorphia > Didelphidae > Gracilinanus > Gracilinanus agilis. Next base: position 309,964,144 of record NC_058130.1, on the reverse strand, counting down.
TGAAATGCACCTTGTATGAAATCATATATGTTTCATCTACAATCAATATTTCTTAAGCACCTACTCTTTGCTAAGCACTGAGGACACAAAAAAGAGTCAAAAGACAGTCCTTGCCCAAGGAGCTTAAAGTTTAATAGAGGAGAAAACATGCAGTTGAATATATACAAAGCAAGCTATATACTGGTATAAGAGATGTTGGGAAGGACTTCTTGTGGAAGGTAAGGTTTTAGTTGGGATTTATAGGAAGTAAGGGAGGTCAGTAATCAGAATGGAAGAGGAAGAGCATTCCAGGCTTGGAACACAGCCAGAGAAAATTCCCCTGAAGTGAGAGATGGAATGTCTTGTTCATGGAATAGACAGAAATCAGTGTCAATGGATCAGAGTACCTGTTGGGGAGTAAGGTTGAAGAAGGCTGGAAAGGTAAGAGAGGTCTGGATTATGAAGGGCTTTGAATGTCAAACAAAGCATTTTGTATGTGTTTTTGGAGGCTATAGGAAGCCAATGGAGTTGATTAAGCTGGGATATGGGGATGTGATGACCTGCATTTTGGTCATGATCAGTCTTACATTTTAGTGACTGATTGGAAGATAGATGGGCATGAGGAGAGACTTGAAGCAGAGAGACCCACCAGCAGGCTATTGCAATAATCAAGGCAAGAGGTGATGAGAATACTAAAGTAGTGGCAGTGTCAGAGAAGAGAAGGGGGTTTATTTGAAAGATATTTCCAGGATAAAATCAGCAAGCCTTAGCCATAACCTGGATAGGGAGAGTGAGAGATACTGAGGAATCCAGAATGACTCCTAAGTTGTGAATATGACGGAAATGGAGTGTTGCCCTTTACAGTAATAGGGAAGGAAATTAGAGAAGGGCTTAGAAGGAAAGATAATGAGTTCTGTTTTAGACATAATGAGCATAAGATGCCTCCTGGATATCCAGCTTGAGATGCCAGAACAACAGATCAAGATAAGAGACTAGAGGTCAGCAGAGAGATTGGGGCAGGAAAAATAGACTTGAGAATCATTGGCATAAAACTGGTAATGAAATCATGGGAGTTGATAAGATAACCAAGTGAAGTAGTATAAAGGAAGAAGAGACGAGGACCCAGGACAGAACCATGAGTGACACCTACAATTAGAAGGGATGAGCTGAAGAAGGATCTAGCAAAGGAGAAAGAAGGTTGGTCAGATAGGTAGGAGGAGAAGTAGGAGAGTGTGATGTCCTGAAAACCTGGAGAGAAAAGAATATAAAGAAGGAGTGTATGATCAATGTTGTTAGAAACTGCAGACAGGTAAAAGAGAATGAGGCAGGGGCAGCTGGGTAGCTCAGTGGAGTGAGAGTCAGGCCTAGAGACAGGAGGTCCTAGGTTCAAACCCGGCCTCAGCCACTTCCCAGCTGGGCAAGTCACTTGACCCCCATTGCCCACCCTTACCACTCTTCCACCTATGAGCCAATACACAGAAGTTAAGGGTTAAAACAAAAACAAAAACAAAAACAAAAAAAAAGAGAATGAGGGCTGAGAAAAGACCATTGGATCAGAGAATAGTTTCAGTGGTATGATTAAGTCAGAAGCCAAATTAGAAGAGGTTAAGAAGAAAGTGAGGGGAGAGAAAATGGAGACACCTATTGTAGATGGCCTTTTCCAGGAATTAAAAGTTACAAAGGGTGGAAGAGATATAGAGCAACAGTTAATAGGAATGGAAGGATCAAGTGAGGGTTTTTTGTTTTGTTTTGTTTTTTAGGATGGGGAGATAAGAACACATTTGTAGGCAGAAGGGCAGGGAGAGATTGAAAATAAGGGAAAGAGTTGGGTTGATAGAAAAGACAATTGTTGGAAGAGATGCGATGGAATGGAATCACTTGAACAGATAAAGGGATTAGTCTTGGTAAGGAGCAAAGCTACTTTATCATATGAGACAGGAGTAAAAGAGGAGAGAATGGCAGAAAGCACTTGAGTGATAAGGAAGAGGAGAGGAGAAGGAATTAATGGCAAATGGCCCTGATATTTTCTGTAAAATATGTAGCAAGCTTCTCAGCTGAGGGAAGTGGGGAGGCAGGGAGAGCCATGATAGGTTTGAGTAGGAAGAAAAGGGACGGAAGAGCCACTGGGGAGAGTGAAATACAGGGTTGATAAGGGAGGTATAGTAGGATTGCTACCAGCAGTGAGGGTCCAGGTAAGATTATGTAGCAATAATTTGTAGTGGGCTCAGTCAGAATGGTTAGGTGATTTTCTCTACCTTTGTTCAGCAAGTAAAGGAGATGGATAGTGTCAGTAATCCAAGGCTTGACTGGGCATACTTTGTAATATGATAAGGAGCTAGGTTTTCATGAGAGGACTATGTAAAGTTGAAATGATTTGCCAAGGAACAATATGGGGAAAAGAGAAGAGATTGCAGGGGAGTTGGCTTGAGAGAGAATTGAGGGGTCAAGAGATTGGAAGTCATGGTGTGTGAAAGAATGGGTTATGTAAGAGAAGGTAGAGGGAATGTAAAAAAAATAGATTACTCTTGGATAAGAGGAATTTAGAATTTTTGAACATGGAGATAGTGTACTTGTGGGTTATAGCAATAAAAAAAATTGTAAGCCAGGCATCAAACTCATTGAGGAAGGAAAGGGAGTATGATCTGGGGACCTGTCGATAATGGGCTACCAAAATTTTGATTCATTGCTTCTAGATATTGCTGCACTTGGCTGGCCATGCTTGTTGCTTTTGATTAACTGTAGTGTACTAAGGCTAAGCATTTACTTTCAAAATGCACCTGTGGGGTACCATTATCCCAAGCGATGCTCTGTACAGGTATTCTGCATGTACCGTTAATGTGCATTTGTAGTTTTTCTGTCTTAGAAGTGCCAAAGAATGGTTACCTGAGACATCAGAGAAATGATCCTTATTTTAAAGCACTGATATTGGGGTTGGTATTGCATGATTTTGGACTTTTCTCCAGCTGACCTTTGCAAGAGACTATAGAGAATTTCAGTCCAAGGAAGGAATGCACCCAAGTCCCAAAGCTCATCATATCTTTTATTTTTTTTAAACCCTTACCTTCTGTCTTAGAATTGATATTAAGTTTCAGCTCTTGGGCAAAAGAGTGGTAAGGAGTAGGCAATTAGGGTTAAGTGACTTGCCCAGGGTCACACAACTGGGAAGTGTCTGAGGCCACATTTGAACCCAGAACTTCCTCTCTCTAGGCCTGGGTCTCTCTATTCACTGAGCTGCCCTTCATCATGTCTTTTTAATGAATCTCCTCCAAAAGTTTCTCTTCCCAGAAGTTCCTTTGAGAGTACTGTAGTTTTTAATCAACTTCAAATTCTTCCTAAATCATATCTAGGGCAATGTAATTTAGTGAGCAAATTCCATGTGGAATATGATTACAAAAAAAATTATCTCAAGAGAGATTTGAGGCAAGTGTGTTGGGGGCATATTGCAAAAAGTTGTTTACTTGTAATGCTATTTTTGCACAACAGCCAGATTGTATCTGAATATCTTCTCGATCTCTTCACAACAATCAAATACACTATGTTTCACTTGAAAGAAAATATGAATTAAAAACTGGGTTTTTAAAAAAAGTAAGTATCTGTGTACTTGACTGTCATCCAAAATTTATTACTATGTTCATTAATACCTTCTTTTTGGTGGTTTATTTTTGTTTGCTTTTTAATGACTTAGTTTTATTAGTTGAAAATTTGGTGGCTTTATGGGGAAAATCCTTTTGTCTTCCTTTAGGAAAGAGTTCATTTCCCAGGATAGAATAACAGCTGTTTTGAGTCACTAACTTCCTGGAGCTCTATATTTGAATAGAATCTCATTGAAAATGTTTAATAATGCCTGGCTTACAGAGTGCATTTGTGCACCAAAGTTTCAGTCTGGGTACACTCTCATCTCTTATACACAGATATTTTTTAACTGCCTTAGCAAACAGTCTGGGCTTTGTAGAAGGAAGGTGCTTCTAGCTGTGTGACTAGACAAGTCACTTAAGCCCAATTGCCTAGCCCTTACCACTTTTAGTGTATAGTATCTCTTGTCATTATTATAACTCTGACTTCTTTCTTTTTTTCTATTCAAAAGTTCTGTGATTTAGTGCTATTGAACTAAAAACATTCTCTGACTCTTCTGTCCTATTTTGGAGAATGATTCTTCTAAAGCCACATTACATAAAAGGGTGCTGTTTTGATCAAAGTTCTTGCCATCTCTGAAAAGGGGGAAAAAAGGGGGGGAGGGAGATAATTTGGATCTTAAAATTTCAGATAAAATTTCAGAAATTGAATGTTGAAAATTGTTATACTTAATTGGAAAAACAAAATATCTTTGAATTAAAAAAAGCTTGTTGCATCTAGCTACAGGAAACAAGAAATGCAGTCTCCCAGGTCTTGTTCAACACTAGCCCATCTCCAAGGGCTCAGGTCCAGAGTAGCTTTAGGATTTCTGTTAAATGATAAAGTTGCCCAACAGGGCATACGTTGTTACCATTCAGCTCTTTCTGGGTCATCATCACCACCGCCAACATCCAAAGACATATAAATTGACAGAATAATGAGACTTGACTGAAGAAGTGAGAAAATAAAATTGATTTGTGGGAACATATTTTAATAATAGGACGCAGTTAGGTGGTGGAGTGGATAGAGCATTGGGCTTGGAGTCAGGAAAACCTGAGTTCAAATCCAGCCTCAGACACATCCTAGTTGTGTAATCATGGTCAAGTCACTTAATCTGTTTGCCACTGAAGAAGGAAATGGCAAACCATTTGTGAAGAAAACCCCATGGACAGAGGCCCACGGGAATCATGGAGAATCAGACATAACTGAAATAACTGAACAATAACAAATTCTAACTTGCTTGGTGAGTCTGAGTATTATGTAGATATTTTTCAGATAATATCAGTTTGTAGAAATCTTTGTTTTATTAAAACTAGAGAATATGTGAATTAATATATCAAAAGACTTTATTTAAAAACTGATGATTGTAGCAATGTGATTTCTTCATTTTTTGGCAAGGACCTGCCATTCTCTGGACCTTTCGCCCTCTCCTAATCAGAGAGCCTATACAGCATTTTTATTTTGCCATTGCTATTATAGTATGAAGATTTGTTTTATTTATTTATTTTCTCTAGGATTCTGATGAGAAAAAAGGTGCCTTTTTCTTTAAGTTTAATTTGGAGTGTGTTCAGTGCCACTATTTTGATCTCACAGCCTATTCTCAGGTATGGGGGCCCATACCCTTATTTCTCTGGATAGTTGTTTAAGTACTGTAGTATATTTGACCCTCAAAAAACTCTGCTCATGTATATATTTTCTTAATCCTTTTATTCACTCTATCAATGATTTATTGAGTACCTACTATGTGCCCAGTATTATTAGAAGGGAGAAAAAGAAGTACAAAGCATTATTTCTGCCCTACATTCTGAGATAGAAATTAGCATAATGTTTTAGAATGAACACTGGAATTAGAATCAGAATAATTGGATTCAAATTATGATTTTGCCCCATGCTCACCATGTGACCTTGAGCAAATCACTTTATCCCTCTTGGCTCCATTTTCCTCCTCTGTAAAATGAAGTTGGAAGAAATTATTTACTCTAGCACTGACATTATATGCTTTTAAATTATATTTTTCCCAACTTCACAGAGAAGGATGTTAAAGCTGCATTATGGAAATGTAGCACTTATAGACTCTGGGCTCACTCTTGTCTCACTTTCCATCCTCTACCCATTGGGTCCCCAGAATAGGATTATATTACCTGCAGAGTTATAAGAGTAAACTTAAAGAGTTGTGGGGAAAGTCACTTTAATATTGTCATTCAGGACACCATATCTGGTATGTTTTTCCAACTCACATCACCGCCCATTCATATTTCTGCAATATTAATCTCTAGCTAGTATCATCTCAGTATCATCCAATCAGTGATTAGCAGCATCTCAATATCAATTTTAAATAATTAAAATTTTTTATGTATTTAATCATTTGTTACATTAAAATTGCCATTGTATTTTCCTCCTCCCTCCCCTCCCCATACTAGAGAAGGCATCGTTTGACAAAGAGATATACGTATGTATAAAACTATGTCATGCTTGTTTCTGTTTGTCAGTTCTTTCTCTGGAGGTGGACTTACACAAGTCATTCTTCAAACATTATTTTTGTGGCTGTAAATAATGTTCCCTTGGCCCTGCTCATTTCACCCTTCAAAATTTCATTTAGTTCTTTCCAAGTTTTCCTAAAATCAACCTGCTTGTCATTTCTTACAGTGCAGTAATTCCACCACAACTTGTTTGGCCATTCCCCAAATGATAGGGATCCCCTCAATGTCCAGTTCTTTGCCACCACAAAAAGAACTACTATAAAACATATAGATTCTTCTCCTTTTTCCCTGGTCACCTCAGGAAACAAACTTATTGTTGGGTCCCAGTTTTATAACTCTTTGACCATAATTCCACATTGCCTTTCAGGATTAGTTCACAATTCCACCAGGAGTATATTAGTGTCCCCATTTTCCCACATCCCCTCCAACATTTGTCATTTTGCTCCTTTATCATTTTAGCCAATCTGATTACTGTGAAATTAAATCTCAGAGTTGTTTTCATTTGCATTTCTCTAAAAATAATGATTTAACCAATTTGTATCAATTTGCTATTTTAAAGAAAAAGATGAGAAAATGGAACAAGAACCAAAGTACACAATTCCCCAGAATTGGGGCACACTTTTCTTGATATATTTTGATTTGGGGGGAACATGGACATAAGCTAAAATGGTAGTTACAAAGCGTTCCTTCTATCCAGTTAGTTTCTGGATGTGGCAAAGCTAATGAAGGAACTACTACCTTATTTGTTGGACTCGGTGTCTTGGCTGCTTGAACAAGTAAGTTTGTTGGTCTAGGCCAATCAGATCACTCTTCAGGACTGCGCTGATAAGAGCTGTGACAATGACAGATATGGTTAGGGATTATCATTACTGAACCCCTGTGGTTCTTCTGACATTTTGAAGCTCACCAAGTCATTCCTGTCTCTAATACTCATTCCCTTAGGATCAGGGAACTCTTGTCCAGGGTGCTCCACAAGTCTTTCCAATGTGCTACAGGCAGTTATCATTTTCTCTTAACATTTCTTTTTAAAAAAAACAAACAACCTCATCTTCTGCTTTAGAATCAATACTAAGTGTCAGTTAGAAGGTAGAAGAGCAGCAAGGGCTAGGCAATTAGGATTAAGTGACTTGCCCAGGATGACATAGCAAGGAATTGTCTGAGGTCAGATCTGAACTCAAGACCCCCCCATCTCTAGATCTGGCTCTCCATTCACTGATCCACCTAACTGCCCCCTCCTCTCTCAACATTTCAAGGATTTATTTCATTTCATTTGGGTTTTCATTACATTTCAATGGGTTATCCATTTCTAGCTTTCACCTTACCCAACCTATCTTCTTTTTTGATCTTAAGGTTCTTTGATGGTAAATTTTACGTGGCTTTACTCACATAATTTTCCAAGTTGTAATCTCTTATATTTAGAGGCAGCAAGAAGGCAGATTGGTTAGGATTCTAGGCAGGAAGATCTAACTTTGGGCAAGTCACTCAACCTGTGTTTATCTTAGTTGTCTCAAACACAAAATAGGGATGATAACACCTACCTCATAGAATTGTTATGAAGATCAAATGAGATATTTGAATAATGATTATATAGCACAGTAGATACTATATAAATATTTATTGCCTTCTCTTTCTCCCATTTATACCCACTTGACCCCAAATTGCCTAGCCTTTACTACCCCTTTGCCTTGAAACCAATACTTAGAATCCATTCTGACACAAAAGATAAAGATTTTGAAGGAAAAAAAAAAGATGAGACTTTGTTTTGGGGAGAACATCAGGGTCACTGAAAGAACTTAGTTCCCTGTATTCAATCCAGCAAGTTCCCCAAGGCAATCTAGCCAACTCTCTAGCTTAGAGTTAGTTCTGAGCTCAGAGTTTCATTCAATTATATATTAAAAATAATATTCAACAAACAGCCCAGTGGAATATTGTATTGTTTTATTTATTATAAAATATCAATTGTTTTATATTATTTATAACTTGCTATATTTTAGTCAATTATATACAGGAGAATAAGAGATTCATTGTGAAATATCACTTGTGAAAGCCTGATTGCTCCCTTCTAATATATTTTCATGAGTGGTACAGTCACAAAAATTAATTGAAACAATTAATAACCTCAATAAATTGCAGGATATAAAATAAATCCACATAAATCATCAGTCTTTCTGGATACTGCCTACAGGATCTAGCAGGAAGAGCCAGAAAGAGAAAATTCCATGGCTAGTAACTACAGAATGGTTATAATACTTGTAAGTCTACCTGTCAAGATACACAGAGGGATTATATGAATACAACTATACAACACTGTTTATGGAAATTAAGAGAGACCTAATTGGAGAAATATTAATTTCTCATTGGTAGGCCATATCAATATAATAAAATGACAATATTGTCTTAATTAATTTTCTTATTTGGGGCTATTCCCAGTGAAACTACCTAAGAATTTCTTTAAAGTAGTAGACAAATAAAAATACAATTCATCTGAGAGAATAAGAGATCTAGACTCTCAAGGGAAATAAGGTGGAGTTTGGGGTTAGGGGAAAGTGGGAAGGAAGTGGGGTTAGCAATACCAGATCTCAAACTGTATAATAAAGCAGTAATCATCAGAATAATTTGATACTAGTTAAAAAATAGAAGGGTTAATCAGTGGAACAGATTAGGTACACAACATACCAAAGCAAATAATCGCACTTGCTCAGTGTTCAGCTAACCAAAAGACTTCAGCTACTGTGGGAAAAGAAAAAACCTATTTGGCAAGAACTTCTAGGAATACTGTACAGTAATATTGGTAGAAATTAGGTTTATACCAGCACTTTATAATACTGTAGTAAGAAAAGCTCCAAATGGACATGTGACCTGAATAACAAATGTTTACATCATAAACAAATTAGAGGATAAAAGAAGAAATTGCCTTTCAGATCTAAAAAAAATGGATGGAATTCAAGACCAGACAGAGATTAGAGAATATTGAAGATAGAATGGATAATTTTAATTACACAAAATGTACTAGGTTTGGTACAGTAAATCCAATGCAGCTAAGTTTATAAGAGAAATGGTTAAATGAGAGAAATTTTTAAATAATTTATTTGCAGTAATTTTTTGGATAAAGTGTCTCATTTTCAAGACATTTAAGAAACTGATTCAACATTATGAGAACTAGTTATTCACCAACTGATAAGTGGCCAAAGGAGAGGAATAGGCAGTTCTCAAGGGGGAAAAAATACAAACTATTTATAGTCATAGGAAAACAAAATGTGCCAAATCACTAATGATTAGAGAAATGCAAATAAAAGTAATTTTTATCCTCTATCTCACACTTATCAGATTGGCAAAACTGATCAAATAGGAAAATGCCAAATGTTAGAGATACTGTGGGAAAATAGGCACATTAATACATCGTTAGTAAAACTGTGAATTGGCTCCATCATTCTGGAAAGCAATTTGGAATACAGTCTTTAATTGTATGCATTATATATTTACAAACATGTAATGATAGCTATAAAATGTAATATGCCATAATTAGAGAAATTCCAACTGGTGGGAGGTAAGGGTGGGAAAACAGAAAATGATTTGGTTGTCACATTTTCCTTTTATCAAACGATTATGCCAGAATTAGATGTTTAAACCCTTACCTTCTGTCTTAGAATCAATACTAAGTATTAGTTCCAAAGCAGAAAAGTGGTCAGGGCTAGTCAATGGTGGGTTAAGTGACTTGCTCAAGGTTACACAACTAGGAAGGATCTGAGGCCCGATGTGAATCCAGAACCTCCTGTCTTTAGGCCTGGTGGTTCTCAATCCACTGAGTCACCTAGCTGCCTGCCCCCTGATTTATTTTTCAGTTGATTTTTTTAAAAAGTTTTTTCCCCTTTCAAATATTATGTCTTATGCTTCTTATTTTAGCACTCTGTAAAGTCAGTTAGTGAACAATCATTGTTGAGTATATGTAACAGACACTGGATTAAGCTGGGGAGGCAAAGAAAGGCAAAAACAGGATCCATGCCCTTAAGGAGACCATATACCAGTGGAGAAAATAGCATTGAAATAACTATGGATATTTCAATATGGATACCAGATTAGGAAGAATATATGTAGGAAGTTATCTCAGAGGGAAGAATCTAGCCAAAGGTTTCTTAAGAAGATAAGAGTTGAGCTGAGTCCTGAAAGAAGTCAGAGAGGCCAGGAGGTAGAAGTAAGAAGGGAGAACATTCAAGTCATGGTGGAAAGATAGTAGAGCTAATAAAGAGCAAAACAGTTGGAAAGGTAGGAAGAGATTTGTTTGTGAAGAATTAAAAAGAAAGTCAAAATAGTTATAAAACTGGGTATTCTTCTTGATCCAACAATACCACTATTAGGTTTGTTTCCTAAGGTGATCATGGAAAAAGGAAAAGAATCTATATGTTCTAAAATATTTATAGCAACCCTCTTTGTGAACTGGAACTGGAAATTGAGAGGATTGTCTATTAATTGTGGCATATGATTATGACCGTAAGAAATGATGAGCAAGTTAATTTTTTAAAAAAATATGGAAAAACCTGCATGAAATTATAAAGAGTAAAATAAGCAGAACTGAGGACCTATTATGCAGAAACACAAATATTGTTTGAAAAATGATTTGCACATGTCTATTTACAGAAAAAGAACTGATAAATAGAAACAATTAAGGCACAGTTTTAAATATAACATATATCTTTTCATCAAATGATGTCTTCTCTAGTGTGTAGAAGGGAAGGAGGGAGAGAGATGTCTTGGAATTTTAATATAACAAATGATTAAATAAATAAATTTAAATTTATAAAAATATAAAGAGGACCTTCAGGAGAACATTGTCCACAATGATAGCAATAATGTATACAGATCAGCTGTGAATGACCTAGTTATTTTCAGGAAAACAATGATCCGAGATAATTCTTAAGGACTCATGATGAAAAATACTATCCACCTCCAGAGAAAGAATTGATGGAATCTGAATCAGATCAAAGCATATTTTTTTAAACAATTGTTCCCATTGATTTTTTTCCTTTTTCTTTTTTGGTCTGTGTTCTCTTTTTCAACATAGCTAATATGGAAATGTTTTGCATGACCTGCACATGTATAATCTATACCAAAGTTCTTGCCTTCTCAAGGAGGAGGCAGGGAAGTAAAGGAGGGAAGAAATTTGAAACTCAAAAATTATAAAAAACAAATGTTAAAATTGTTTTTAGATGTAACCGAGAAAAAGAAAATAAAAACATTCTTTCAAAAATAAAAATAAAAAGAAGATTTTATAGTTAGTCCTAGAGGTAATGGGAGGTAAAGGGAGACCAGTGGACTTAATTGAGTTAGGGGAAAAGGGATGGAGTGACATTGTCCAGCCTACACTTTAGAAAGATCTCTTAGGCAGTTGACTGAGTAGAGTGAGAAGTGATGACACAAGGAGACCAACCAGTAAGCTATTGTAATGGTTCCTATTTGAAAAGGATTGGCTGAACTGGAGTGATAGCTTTGTGAGTGGAGAGAAGAATATATATAGATATAATGATATATATGATATCATAAAGGTATGATAAGATCATAAAGAAATGATAAGATTTGCTAATAGATTAGATGGGGAAATGAGTATGAGAAAGGACTTGATTATGACAATGAGGCTGCAACTGCTTTGCTGTCTAGCTCTCATGTCTCCTTTCTACATGCTTGACTCAGTGGTAGTAGTTATAGACACTGGCTATAGTGCTAGCAAATTGGTAATATTTCAGAGCCACACTATTATTAAACATTTTAGATTGGAATTCAATAATCAATTTGACTCATAGGTGATTTAAAAAAAAACAAATCCTTGTCTTCCATCTTAGAATCAATACTATATATTGGTTCCAAGGCAAAAGAACAGCAAGGCAATGGGATTTAAGTGACTTGCCCAGGGTCAAACTTCTAGGAAGTCTCTGAGGATCAGATTTGAACCCAGAACCTGCCATCTTTAGATTTGGCTCTCAATACACTGAGCTACCTAGCTGCCCACTGTACATGATTTCGCTGGAACTTTTCACTAAGTGTACTTCCTACTTCAATCTGTCCTTTTCACTGCTTCTACAGTAACTTTTCTAATGTATTACTGTCTGATTAAAAAAAACAAAAGCCAATGTTTGTTGTTTTTCTATCCACAAAATAAAATTCGAACTCCCTAGCCTGGCATTCAATTGCTTTGACAATCTGGATCTTTCTTACCTTTTTTAGCTTTTACTCTTATTATCTTCTTCACCCTATCTATGTTCCTCCTAGACTGGATTAGTGATTTTTCCTAAACACATCCTTTATTGTCCTGATCTGTGACTTTGTTCATCATATCATTAGGGCTCAGAATAACTCAGTCCATCTCTGCTTTTTGAAATCCTTGCTCCTTTCAAGGCCCAATGCAGAGAGCAGCAGCTTTAAGCAGCTTGCCCACATTCCTCCAGCCAAAAGAGATCTCTTTTTTCTTAGATCTTCTCTCATACATGCTTATCACAGTTTAGGTTGTATTATTTGTGAATATCACTTATCTCTTGTAATATACTCTTAAGTTTTTTGAAGGCAGGGATAGTGTACATTTTTCAACTTTTTTTTTTTTGGGGGGGGGGGCTTGGACCTGTGATTTTGTTGGTAGGGAAACTCCCTTTACCATTAAACAACAGTAGCTGTTCTGCAGAATAATCTTGGAGAGTTGCTTGAGGAAGTGAGACATTAAGTGCCTTTTCCAGAATCTCAATACCATTATACCAACCAAGGACTGAAACCGGGTCTTCCTGACTCCAAGGCTCAGGGCAGCTTCTATCCCCAATACCACGTTATTACTTTGTATAGAGTCTTACAAATAGCAAATAGATCTTTTGGTCTACTCTGTTGTCTCATCTCTGCAAAAGGCTGCTTTTTTTTGGCTTATTTAATTTTTTTTCTTTTTTTCTTTTTCTTTTTTTTTTAACGCTTAACTTCTGTGTATTGTCTTATAGGTGGAAGAGTGGTAAGGGTAGGCAATGGGGGTCAAGTGACTTGCCCAGGGTCACACAGCTGGGAAGTGTCTGAGGCCAGATTTGAACCTAGGACTTCCTGTCTTTAGGCCTGGCTCTCAATCCACTGAGCTACCCAACTGCCCCCAATTTTTTTTTCTTTTATGGAGTCTTCAAAAACCCAGTCATCAGGATTTACTGTGTGCTGAATAATTATCTGAAGGTCTGTCAGTAAGGCTGTTACTCTGGTAGTTTTATAGAGTTTCCCAGAAAACCAGAAGCATATTTTAACATCACTTGCTTCAGAGACATTGGTGTCTCTGAGCATAGCTGAGCAAAATAAATTGCAAAAGATTAGACATGTTATGCAACACTTCACTTTATTGGTGATGTATAATAAGTTTGACAGGAGAACTACAGCTCAGGAAAGATGGTCCATAAATTCCATAGAGTAGCCATAGGATTTCAATGAACCTCACCAGAAAACCAAGGAGTTTGAGGTTTGTTTTTTTTAATAATTTTTAAACACCTTTTTCACTTTTTACTATATCCTTAACCCTTCCTTACCTACATAGTTTATAACAAAGAATTTTTAAAATAGGGCGGAAAGTTCAGCAAAACTAAATAAGTCTCACATCACAAGCAATACTCCACACCTATAATTTTGAAAAGATGAACAGTTACCAGTGGACTATATCAGACATTAGCAGGAATCTCAATAGCTTGCCATAATAGATGCCTAAAAAATGTCTGTTAAGCTGAGTGGAATTTTATCCCCTGCTTTCTCCTCCTCTCCCTTTCCTTTCTCCCATCTCCTCCTTCCCCTCCTTCCTTATCCACTCTCTTCCCCTCTTCAGTCCTAGACAAATCACTTTTGTTTGCTTTCAGTTTCCTCTTTGTAAAATAATGATAATAGCACCTACCTTCCTTTGTTGTTTTGAGGGTAAAATGAGATATTGTAATGGGAGTTGTAAATGCTAATAATAATAATGATAATGATAGTAATAATTTCTCTGTTATATAATTAAGACCTTGTCCATCATGCTATGTTATAATGGTAACCTAAAGTAATATGATGATTATGGAAACATATCATTGAAAATATGGTTTAGCAAGAGGATTCCGATCTAATTGGCAATGGTGAGTAAAAAACTATCCCAATAGTTATTCCAATGCTTATAATCTATGGGACTTTGCCTTTCTGAATCTCTGCTTTTTCTTTGTACAGTTGGTTTGGTAATACCATTTTCACCTTCTTCACAGTTATTCTATGGCTGAAATGAGTTAATGAATGGTTTGCTTTCTAAACCTAAAAGTGATAGATAAATGTTAGCTATTGTTATTATTAAAAAGAGTAGTAGTGATTCCATATATTAATGGCATCAAAGAGTGGGCAGAGGAAAAGAAGTGATAGCAAATTACAGAGCCAGAAGGCTGCTAGGACAAAATGGAGAAGTCTAGAGAGACAGACCCAGAGCTGGGAGGAGGGCTGCAGATCTGAATTAAATGAAGAGTTTCCTGAAATGAAATCACTGATCAAATAAAAAAATCAAACAAACCTCCACACCCCAAACCCTGCACTCCCATTAAACATTACCCTTCCTGGCACTATTCATACAAGATTTTGTATTTGTCTTCAGTGACAAGCCCATTTCTTATTAAAATATGTGTTCCTGAATCAGTTCCCTGGCCAGCTTCACCAGCATCTTTAAACAGTGTCTTTCCCCTCCCCTTCATTAGAATTAATTTATATTGTCACTAGAATTTGGTTTTTGAAAGCCTCTTATTCTTCTTTACCTGAATTCCCTTTTAGAACCTCAAGCCATGTGTTCCTACCAATTCTATCGTTAAGTATCTTAACATCTGTTTTCTTTAAGTTTTAGAAACACATCAAAATCTGCCCAGAAATCTTTCTCATCCATGTATCATAAGCTCTAAGTTAGCCTAGTAACTGCCTCCCAAAGTTGCATTCACTTCAAAGCATTATATAAATATGAGCTGCTATTGTTATGATTATTATACTTCACAAAACAATCCCCTCTTTTGGCCAGAACTAGATCTATTATTTCCACCACTTCTAAAGGATGAAATTATCATCAAGGCAGAACAAGAATTTACCAATTCCCCTAACTTTGGCAGAGATAAAGCTCCAGCTTTAATTATCCAAATAAATTCCCTTTTATCAGAACTACATCCTATTTCTATGCCAATTCTGTAACCTACATCAGGAACTTGTTATCCAAGTCCTCCAGCTGGCCCATTCCCTTGGAGTATATGCCCTGCACTAAATCACCTCTGTTATGTACTTCTTTGATCATTACCTAAATGCTTTCTACCATGACTATGCTCACAGGTTCATGAATTTCCACATCAGTGATACATTTTAACATATAATAAGTGCTCTCTTTCTATCCAGAATATACCTTTCAAATATAGGTTTATCTTTATCATTATTGCATCTCAGTTGCATCCTACTAAGCCGCCATAAACTTAATTCAATTAAAAAATTGTTAAGCACCTACTAGGCATAAGGTCCTTTGGGTGATGGGAAGGGCATGAGTTTTGAAAGATGCATTTTCTTCTCTTTCCTTACATGCTATTGGTGATGATATGACACATACAGAGATAATATAGTATGTTGAAGTCACATAACAATCAAGATGGTTTATTTTCCCCCATAGACTCTTAAAGTTATCTAAATTGGAATTATTCAAAAGAGATAAAGCAATTTACCCTATCTTTGTAGTCTAGGACACCAAGGATCCCAATTAATTGAAGAGAAGGTAATTCCTTAACCCCATCAGACTATGAGCTCCTTGAAAGCAGAGAACTGTTTTTATAGTTCTTTACATCTTCAGCAATTAGCACAGAGCCTGACAAAAAGTAGGTGCATAATAAATATTTATTGCCTGACTCATTCAACAGTTTTGCCCAAAATGTCTACCATTCTCTCCTACTTCCAGGGCAGAAAACGAAAAAGAAGAAGCTTGCTCAGACTGTGACAATAGCAGAGTAGTACTTTGTGCTATATCAGAATTCAGCCAAAGAACTGAGTAACAGAAAGATATGAAAAGACACTTGTGTGGCTGGGTAGCACTCTACTAAGTCTAAGGAAAAGAATCTAACATCCAATTGAGGTGAATTCTGTCCCTCTTAAAAATCACTTGAGGTAGGGACTGAAACTTGTGAAATGTGAATTGACCAGTTCATGAGCAGGCTGAGATGGTGTTGAATGACCTCCAAAGAAAATGGCATCAAAGGGGAGAGAGTCAAGAAAGTGAAGGAGGAGAATATGAATCCTAACCTGAATCCTAAAGATCATTGGGATTGGACTTCATCCTCACTGGTAGAGATCAATGTCCTGTGTCTGTGTAAGTGAGGATAAGGATGGAATTGGAGAGAGAGTAGAGAAGAATCTTTTTAGTCTCTTCAAGGTATGAAACCCACTTCAAGTTTCTTCAGTCTCTTCAGGGCTGTTAGGGGGTGCTTCTAACTTCTAGCACTGAGAAAGAAGATGGAAAATGCTAACCCCACTTTAGGTTGCTAGAGGAAAAAACTCTGGGAAGAAGCTCATACGAGAGAATCTGGCCTCTCCAACCATGTCCCTATTCCTGGCTTGCTACAATGGAAAACTTCAGGGAACTTCCCCTTGAATAAGATCTTTCTGTGTTGAACTGAATTATCTCACTCCTACTGGGAGGGCTGCTTCACTGTATTTTCTCACATTTTTTTTCTCTTACGTATATTTTTTCTGCATTCTATTTGCTATCAACTTGGATAAATGAGTTTCTCTTTTACCTGCTATGTGTGTTCATTGTGAAACTGGTATTTGGTAGGAAAAGAATCAAGTCTTGGATATAGAACCTGGGATCCCACTTCTCCCATTAA
Source organism: Gracilinanus agilis (assembly GCF_016433145.1). Taxonomy (NCBI): domain Eukaryota; kingdom Metazoa; phylum Chordata; class Mammalia; order Didelphimorphia; family Didelphidae; genus Gracilinanus; species Gracilinanus agilis. The sequence continues at coordinate 309,947,220 of NC_058130.1, read as the reverse complement.
TTAAACAGTAGTCAGAAGTTAGCTTGAACCTGATTACCACATTCCCTAGATTAATAATGTTTAAGGAAGCAAATAGACATAATTCTAGCCTGATATCCCCTGTCTATGAGGAGAGCAGAGTGGCCAAGTTTCTGCCCCTAACTCCTGTTTTCCCTCCTGGCAGGAAATAAAAGCCCCCTTGGAGAATGGTGGAATAAAGACTGGAGCTGTCTCTATTCTGTCTCCCTTTGAGCCACATAATGACACTTCAAGGCTACATGTGGGTGACAGCCCTCCCTCACATAAAAAAACAACAACCCAACCCTAAAAGACTAAAAAGACTAAAATTACCAAAAACTTCAGACAAAAGAAAACTCAGTTAACGATCATGAATATAAGCAGACGAACCAACAGGGAAGTAATAATAATTAAAAAGAATATGGCCTCCAGAGATGACACAATATAAGGACATAGGAAAGCTGCAGACAAAGTACTCTTTGAAAAACTTGAGATGGGAGAGAATACTTTCTACTGGAGAGATCAAGGAAGATTTCACAGGCATTTCAGATGAAACATGAAGGAAAATAATCATTTTAAAAGACAGAGATGAGGACAAAATGGATTCCAGGCATAGGAAATGACAGACAAATTCACAAAGGTGGGAGATGGAATGTCTGATTTAGTCAATTTTGCAGTAATCATTTTGTCTGGAATATAAAGTGCATAAAGGAGAGTAGTGTAAAATGTCTGGAATCCAGACTTGGATCCAGATTACTGAAGGTCTTAAATATTAGGCTAAAGAGTTTCTATTCTATCTAAGAGGCAGTAGGGAGCCACTGAAAGTTTCTGAAGAGGAGAGTAACATGCTCTGTGAAGACTGAATTGGAGGAGTCAAAATCTTATTAAGTAGCTATTACAAAAATCTAGGTTGGAGGTGATGAGGGTATGAACAAGATTTGACAGACAATAATTAATTCTTTTTTGGACATGTTGATTTTGAGATGCTGATGAAAATTCCAAGTGTAGCTTTCTAGCAGTCAATTGAAGATGACTCACTGGCATTTTATATTGTATAATTATATGGCATAAATAGATAGTAATTATAATTATATATAATATTGCAAATTTAATATATAATAAATTATATAATTATATAATTATAAAACATTAAAATTTTATTCTGAGAAGGGGTCTACAGGCTTTACTAGACTGCCAAAGGGGTCCATGACTCAGAAAATGTTAAGAAACTGTGATCTAGTCCAATCCCTTCATGAAAGGAACATACCTTGGAAGTGGCATAAAATACTAAACAGTAGAAGATGGGTAAAGCTGTAAAGGGCAATGAGGTGTAGAGTACTAGGAAAGCAGGAGTTCATGAGAGATAGCTTCAATTTCTTCAGTAAAATAGGAAACAAGATCATCGACTGAGAAGAGGGGATTTGGGAGTCATGTGCAGAGGGTTTGTTACAGCCATTGTGGGGAGTAGGAGAGTCAACTAGGCAATGGTCTTGGGGAGCAATAAGGGCCTATTTGAGATTACGCAACATAAATTTGTAGTGTGCCCAGCCTGAGGTGTGACTTCTTCCAGCAACTCTGCATGCATACATAATGGCACTGCTTTTATAAATATCAAAAAAACCATGATTGAAGTGTTAACCAGAGAAGATTTATATGGATTTCTGCCCATACGGCATACTGACATATAGTACATACAATTGAGTAAATTATATTTCTGCTGAGTTTCTATGTTTGCTACATATAAGCATTTGCAGACAACCTTTTCATCAGATTTCCTTCTGTTGGTAATGTTTGTTCATGCTATTTGATTGAAATACTGTGTCATAAAAAGTCTGATTCTTTTTTGTTGTTATTTGAGTGAATTGAAATTATTTTGGTTAAGAAAATGATTTTTTTCTAACTTTAATTGTTTTTAAAGTGTCATTGCTCAAGGCAACATAGTTAAGTGATGGTAGATGAAAAAGCTGTTCTCACATTCATCTTTGTTACTTGGGATTCATAACTTTAAAACAGAAACTTTAGGGTAAACAGTGCCTCTGAAGTGTTGGTGATGAAGCCCAGCTGTACACAATAGTCCTATTGCCATACCAGGTTGAATTTGTCAAACTCTGTATGATAAGAGTGAAGGACCCAATTTACTTAATGAAGCACTAGTTTAAGGTGTCATTTGTCAAACTCATGCCAGAAAATAAGTATATGACCAACAACACATGGAGATGTTTCTTCTTGCCCTCTTTTGCTTTTTTTATTACAGACTATTTTTTGGTTGGGGAACATAGTGGAATACAAGGAATAAGACTATTATATATTACAATATATCACACTTGCACTATATTTCAACAAATGTAGCTCCATAATTTATTCTACACAATATGAAATAGTAATAATGTTCAATGCTCCAAATTAGAGGAAGGAGAGGAAAATAAGCAGATGGATGGGAGGAAAACAAGAAATAAAGGAAAAATGCCCCTTTTTAGTAACATTTTAAAATAACATAGATATTTTCAGTCTCACATTTTCTGGCTGCTACATCTGTGGATTTGACATTTCATTATTATGGCTATTTCTTCACAGGTCAAAAGTTCTTTACGCCCTCCTCCTTTGGTTCTAACCCTAAATCCTCCATAAGACATTGAGTTCTCTACTTTGAGTATTTGTCAGAGAAAGTTCTAGAAAAGGATCAGAAGAAGAGAAAATGAAGAAGAAAAAAATTAATTTGTAAACAACTGGCTAAGAAAGTGGCATCTGAAAATAGATTTGGATTTCTGGATCATAGCTCAAAATGGAAAGATGATAGATTCCTGGTAAGGGATGGTGCATACCTAGTGAAGGATGGTAATTTGCCAGAAGATAGCTTATGTATATGGCCCTAATTAAACAGAGTATATTTGAGAAAGGAAGAATGGCAGTTGAGACACCTAGAAATTCACTGGAGATAAAGTCCAAGAAAGAAGCCTCAAATATCTGAACCAAGAAAAATGTCTGAAGTTTAGGCAACAAATAATAAGAATTGGAAATCCTAATGAAAAGAGGCAAATCTAGCCTGATAGGTTTCCCCAAGACAGTAGAATGAAACCAACCTCGTATTGATGGATGGTAACATCTTATTCAAAGTAAATAATCTACATAAAAAATGAGGAAGAGGAGCATAATATTTTAAGAAGATACATTCATATGAGGAAATCCAAGAATAAGAAAGAAGCATGATAGAAACTCTTTAGGTAGAAGCGAATGACCCAAGAACCTCACCTGAATTTGCTATAAGTCACCATAACAGAGAGAACAGATGAGATGTTTGGGAAATATTATAAGCCTGGCATGGAGGAATGATATAGTAGTAATGGGGAACTTTGATTATTCACACATCTATTGGAGCATTCTCTTTGCCAAAAGCAGAGCAGCTAATAACTTCTTGATGTAACATAGTGACAATCTCACCCTTCAGAAGGTGGAGAAAGCAGCAACAAGAAATTATATTCTGGATCTGATTTTCATTAACCAGGGAGGACTCAGGAAGAGGGATAACTGCTAGAATTAGTTGTAGAAAAGACAAGGGAATCCTGGTGCAGACTGACATATTCCCTAGATTTGGGGAAAGTAGATTTCAAAGGATCCAGAGGAAATATATAATTCTGTATTCTAAAATGGTTTTAAGAAATCAAATCAGAAAGTATTGTAGATGTTCAAAAATGAAATTTAAAGATACCAAAAAATTCCATTGAGAAGGGAAAATAGTGGATGCACAAGGAACTCACCAACCAAGTAAAATAGGTGAAAAAGAAATAAACAGAACATGGGAGAAGGGCTAGATAATATAGGATGAATATAATATCATGACAGTCTTATAGAAATTGTCAAGAGTACTATTGCTCAGAATAAGCCAAGGCCATAAAGTTAAACTAAAGACGACAAAAAGGGATAGTTTTTCTTGTTGCTGTTGTTGAAACAAAATGAGGATCGAAGAAGGAATGGGAACTTTTCTGAGGGTGGAAGGGACAGTGGTAACTATATCCATAGAGAAGATAGATCTGCTCAGTTTTTATTCTGCCTGTTTTCTTTGCCAAAGAGAATGACTTTTGTACTAGAAATATCAGAACAAAAATGACTAACGAAGAGTTGATACTTGATATTCAAGCTATTTAAGGAGATGGAAAGAGAATATTTATCTACCCTGAAAGAATTCAAGTCACTTGGTCCATAATAGCAACATCCTTAGGTAATGAAAGAACTGGCAGATGGGAGATACTCTCAATAATATTTGGAAGATAGAGAAAAATTATAGAGGCACCAAAAAATCAGAGAAGGTCTGAATCTTGATGAAAAAAAAAAGGAAGATAATATAGTCTGCAAACTCTGGGCCATTGAACTTTAATTCATAGGAATACATAGAAGGGTCAGTAAAGAAGTGGTTGAAGATCATCTAGAAAGGGAAATAGTAATTTAAAAGAACCAGTATAACTTTATTAAGAACAAGTCACAGGGACAGCTAAGTGGTTCAGTGGATTGAGAGACAGGACTAGAGATAGGAGATCCTGGGTTCAAATTTGAACTTAGACACTTCCTCATTTTGTGAGTCACTTTAACTTCCATTGCCTATCCCTTACCACTCTTCTACCTTGAACTAATACACACTATTGATTCTAAGACAAAAGGTAAATGTTGTTTTGGTTTTTTTTGTTGGTTTTTTATTTTAGGAACAAATCAAAGCAGACAAAACTCATTTCTTTTTGGGGGCAGTGGAGTATTCTAGATCCTGGGATATTTAATATTTCTTTTTTTTTTTTAAACTTTTTTTTGTTATATTTTTTTAACATTTATTAATAATAATTTTTAACATGGTTACATGATTCATGCTCCTACTTTCCCCTTCACCCCCCGCACGCCCCCCACCCATGGCCGATGCACATTTCCACTGGTTTTGTCATGTGTCCTTGATCAAGACCAATTTCCAAATTGTTGGTGGTTGCATTGGTGTGGTAATTTCGAGTCCACATCCCCAATCATGTCCACCCCGACCCATACGTTGAAGCAGTTGCTTTTCTTATATGTTTCCTCTCCTGCAGTCCTTCCTCTGAATGTGGGTAGCATCTTTACCATAAATCCCTCAGAATTGTCCTGGGTCATTGTATTGCTGCTGGTACAGAAGTCCATTACATTCGATTTTACCACAGTATATCAGTCTCTGTGTACAATGTTCTTCTGGCTCTGCTCCTTTCGCTCTGCATCAGTTCCCGGAGGTCTCTCCAATTCGCCTGGAACTTCTCCAATTTGTTATTCCTTTTAGCACAATAGTATTCCATCACCAGCATATACCACAGTTTGTTCAGCCATTCCCCAATTGAAGGACATACCCTCCTTTTCCAGTTTGTTGCCACCACAAAAAGCGCAGCTATAAATATTTTCATACAAGTCTGTTAATCTATGATCTCTTTGGGGTACAAACCCAGCAATGGTATGGCTGGATCAAAAGGCAGGAATTCTTTTATAGCCCTTTGAGCATGATTCCAAATTGCCAGCCAGAATGGCTGGATCAGTTCACAACTCCACCAGCAATGCATTAATGTCCCAATTTTGCCACATCCCCTCCAGCATTCATTACTCTCCCCTTCTTTCATTTTAACCAATCTGCTAGGTGTGAGGTGATACCTCAGAGTTGTTTTGATTTGCATTTCTCTAATTATTAGAGATTTAGAACACTTTCTCATGTGCTTTTTGATACTTTTGATTTCTTTACCTGAAAATTGCCTATTCATGTCTCTTGCCCATTTATCAATTGGGGAATGGCTTGATTTTTTATACAATTGCTTTAACTCCTTGTATATTTGAGTAATTAGACCCCTGTCCGAGTTTTTCGTTATAAAGATTTTTTTCCCAATTTGTTGTTTCCCTCCTGATTTTGACTACATTGTTTTTGTTTGTACAAAAGCTTTTTAGTTTAATATAATCAAAACCATTTAATTTACATTTTGTAATTTTCTCTAACTCTTGCTTGGTTTTAAAGTCTTTCCTTTCCCAGAGATCTGACAAGTATACTATTCTGTGTTCACTTAACTTATTTATAGTTTCACTCTTTATATTCAAGTCATTCACCCATTCTGAATTTATCTTGGTGTAGGGTGTGAGATGTTGATCTAAACCTAATCTCTCCCATATTGTTTTCCAAATTCCCCAGCAGTTTTTGTCAAATAGTGGATTCATGTCCCAAAAGTTGGGCTATTTGGGTTTATCATACACTGTCTTGCTGATGTCATTTACCCCTAGTCTATTCCATTGATCCTCCTCTCTGTCTCTTAGCCAGTGCCATATTGTTTTGATGACTGCTGCTTTATAGTATAGTTTAATATCTGGTACTGCTAGGCCCCCTTCCTTCACATTATTTTTTCATTATTTCCCTTGATATTCTTGATCTTTTGTTATTCCAAATGAAATTTGTTATAGTTTTTTCTAATTCAGTAAAGAAGTTTTTTGGTAGCTTGATAGGTATGGTGCTAAATAGGTAAATTAATTTGGGTAGAATTGTCATTTTTATTATGTTAGCTCGACCTACCCATGAGCAATCAATGGCTTTCCAATTGTTTAGATCAAGTTTTATTTGTTTGGAAAATGTTTTGTAGTTGTTTTCATATAATTGCTGTGTTTGTTTTGGTAGATAGATTCCTAAGTATTTTATATTGTCTAGGGTGATTTTAAATGGTGTTTCTCTTTCTACTTCTTGCTGCTCTAGTGTGTTGGAAATGTATAGAAATGCTGATGATTTATGTGCATTTATTTTGTATCCTGCAACTTTGCTAAAGTTGTTGATTATTTCTACAAGCTTCTTAGTTGATTCTCTAGGATTTTTTAAGTAGACCATCATATCATCTGCAAAGAGTGATAACTTAGTCTCCTCCTTGCCTGTTTTGATACCTCCAATTTCTTTTTCTTCTCTAATTGCCACTGCTAGTGTTTCTAGTACTATGTTGAATAATAGAGGTGATAATGGGCATCCTTGTTTTACTCCTGATCTTATTGGGAAGGCTTCTAATTTATCCCCATTGCATATGATGTTTGTTGATGGTTTTAGGTATACACTGTTTATTATTTTTAGGAAAGGTCCTTCTATTC
>NC_058130.1:309898418-309939721 GCF_016433145.1 Gracilinanus agilis | reverse complement strand
ACTAATTATTATTTTTATTGCATTATGATCTGAGAAGGTTACATTTATTATTTCTGCTCTTTTGCATTTGTTTGCAATGATTCTATGCCCTATAACATGGTCAATCTTTGTGAATATGCCATGTGCGGCTGAAAAGAAGGTGTATTCCTTTTTGTCCCTATTTATTTTTCTCCACATATCAATTAGATCTAGTTTTTCTAGGACTTCATTCACCTCTCTTACCTCTTTCTTATTTATTTTTCGGTTAGATTTATCTAGATCTGACAGGGGAATTATTCTTCTGATTACTATAATAGTGAATATTATAATAGTAAATAGAGTTCACTACAGAGAATTATACATAACGTTTCTCTACATAGGAATACAGATAATTAGATCTCACTGAGGCCCTTAAAAAGGCAAATTTAAAAATTATAAGTTTTCTTTCTTTCCCCTCTGTATCTTATTTACCTTTTCATGTTTCTCTCGATTTCTGTGGTTGGATATCAAACTTTCCATTTAGCCCTGGTCTTTTCTATGCAAATACCTGGAATTCTTCAATTTTTTTGAATGCCCATACTTTCCCCTCGAAATATATAGTCAGTTTTGATGGGTAGTTGATCCGTGGTTGCAGGCCCAGCTCTTTTGCCTTTCTGAATATCGTATTCCAAGCCTTGCGATCTTTTAGCGTGGAGGCTGCCAGATCCTGTGTGATCCTGATTGGTGCTCCTTGATATTTGAATTGTTTCTTTCTGGCTTCTTGTAAGATTCTTTCCTTTGCTTGGAAACTCTTGAATTTGGCAATTATATTTCTGGGTGTTGTTCTTTCTTGATCGAATGTCGCAGGTGTTCTATGAATCCTTTCAATGTCTATATTGCCCTCTTGTTGTAGGACTTCAGGGCAATTTTGCTGAATTATTTCTGTTAGTATGGAGTCCAGGTTTCTATTAATTTCTGGTTTTTCTGGAAGACCAATTATTCTCAAATTGTCTCTTCTAGACCAGTTTTCTTGGTCTGTCACTCTCTCATTGAGATATTTCAGGTTTCCTTCTATTTTTTCAGTCTTTTGACTTTGTTTTATTTGTTCTTGTTGTCTTGAGAGATCATTAGCTTCTAGCTGCTCAATTCTAGCCTTTGGGGACTGGTTTTCAGCTATAATCTTTTGGTTTTTGGCTATGATCTTTTGATTTTCGGCCTTAATCTTCTGTTTTCGGCCATAATCTTCTGGTTTTCGGCTATAAGCTTCTGGCATTCCTTTTTCAATCTGGTCATTTTTGGTGTTCAATTTGCTTATCAGTTCATTTGGTTTCTGAGCCTCACTTTCCAGTTGCAAGATTCTACCTTTTAAACTGTTATTTTCTTGCCAGATCTCTTCCATTTTCCTCAAAATCTCAGTTTTGAACTCTTTCATAGCTTGTGAGGAGTTTTCCTTATTTGAGGAGGGTCCGGATGCTTGTTTGTTCTCCTCCTCTGTTTGCTCAGTTGTCTGGATTTTCTCTGTGTAAAAGTTGTCAAGTGTTAAAGACTTCTTTTTCTTGTTATTCTTTCTCTTCTGAGCTTCCTGAGACTGGATAGCCATTATTAGCCCAGCAGCTTCTCAGATTTATCCTCGCGCTCAGTGTCTGTCCAGGGTCTATTGGCTCCTGAGGTCTGAATTCTGATTTTTTCCAAGGTCAAGCCCCCTGGTGGACCCCCTTGCTTGGTCCTCTGCAGGAGGTTCCTTTACAAGTCTCAGGGCACTGCTTCCACAATCGTATACCCATCTGCACTGTTTCCCCACTCAGGTTTTCAGAGCTTTAGTTCCTGGCTGTGTCTGCCTCCACCCACGCCTCTGCCCGTGCCTGTGCTCTCAGCCCGCGCTCTGTGTCCTGCGTCCACTCTCTGCTCCCGCGCTCAGATTTCGGGTGCGTTCTTTGGCTTATTGAGGTCCTAAATCTTGCTGCTCTCAGGAACAGGCCCCGGAGCTGCCAATGACTTGATGGGTGCCCCAAACTTGCTCTATTTCTTTTTAGCTGGCCTCAGTGCTACAGGTGTTGTGTGTGGAGGGGGTGGGGGTGGGGTGGTTGCTCAGCCCGCAATTTAGTGAGAGCTGTTTCACCCCTTTATAGCATGGAAATGCCTCGATTCCACCTACCTTCCATGCTGTGCCCTGTTGTGGGGTTCCTCCATTCGTCTGGACTTGTTTTTATGTCCCTTTGAGGAGTGTTTCGGTTAGGAGAGGTTAAGAGCTGCTTCTTACTCTGCTGCCATCTTAACCCGGAACCCCGATATTTAATATTTCTATCAATTTTTTTGTCATTAACTTATCTAGGGTTTAGTACAATGTTTAGAACATTACAGACACTAAGTAAGTGCTTGCTGACTGATTATCAATAAAGACATAGATGGAATACTATCAAATCTGAGGATGACACAAAGCTGGTATATATAATTAACATAGCAGATGACAGAGTCAGAACTCAAAGGGATCTCGATGTAAGAGCAAAAAGTTAAATCCAATAGTAAAATTTAATGGGGATAAATGCAAAATATTGTACTTGGGTATAAATATCAGTTTTATAAGTACAAGAAGAGGGAGGCATGGCTAGATTAATTGAAAAAAGATCTCAGGGACACCCAGAACTTTTAGTGAATGAATGAATGAACAAATGAATGGATTTTTTTAAAAGCAAAGCACTGTGCTAAACACTAAAGATATAAACATGGAAGGAAGACAATCCCTGCTCTCAAGGAGCTCACATGCTAGTGGGGAAGACAATACTTATAGAAGATTTCAGCTTAAATAGAAAGTTTCCATAGTTCTTAGGGTATAGTGGCAAAGTCAATGGTAACACATCTTCTTTAATGCCATTTTTTTTAAACCCTTGTACTTCGGTGTATTGTCTCATAGGTGGAAGATTGGTAAGGGTGGGCAATGGGGGTCAAGTGACTTGCCCAGGGTCACACAGCTGGGAAGTGGCTGAGGCCGGGTTTGAACCTAGGACCTCCTGTCTCTAGGCCCGACTCTCACTCCACTGAGCTACCCAGCTGCCCCCTAATGCCATTTTTTTGCTGATAAAGTAATTCATATTTGTGATATAACTAAAAAGGATGGATGACTTGACATTTTCTCTGATTTTCACAACCTCTTAAACGTCTCCAAAATAGGAGTCATGTGCAAGAGATGAAGCAACTTCAGTTAACTGGACACCTAGAACTTTCATAAATTAACAAATCAATGAACTAAGAGCAGATAAAGTTAATCCCAAATCCTTAGCCTGTTCACTGGGTACTCCCTTCCCCTGCTATCTACCATGGGCAGCAGGGCTGCAAACACTTTGTAAGAATATAACTCTACCACCACTTGTTCCAGTGTCAGAATACCAAAAAGCTGAAAGTGTAGTAAGGCTAAAATAGTACAATAGTGTTCTATGCTGCAATAGAACTAGTCAGAAAACCAAGGAATAGAGAGAATGGACAAGACACATGTGTGGCTATGTGGCACTCCACTAACTTTGAATGAAGGAGCCCTAGTCCTGAGTCCTTTGCCACCCTCCCTAGGTCACTTGCAGTAGAAACTGTGGCCTGGGAAATGTGGATTGCCCAGTGGTAGAGAAGGCTGAGATAGCTTTGAAGGCCAGTCCCCAGGGAAAATATCATCAAAAGCGAAGGAATCAAGAAAGGGAACTAAAAAGGAACTTTAAAAAAGATTGTAATTACCAAAGGTCTCAGGAGAAAGAAACTCAATTAAAGACCATGAGCTTTAGGGGATAAACCAACAGGGAATATTACTGATAGAAGGGAATATGGCCTCCAATCAAATAAAGTATCCATATATCTATGAATAAATATTATAAGACACAGGAAAATGAATCAACACAAGATGAGGCATAAGATCCCAAGAAATCAGGGAGCCATGACAGGATGTTCTTGAATAGTGTAAAACAAAAATAAGAAGTATGAAAGCAAAATTCATGGCCTTTGCAGCAAAAAAAATTGACAGCATAAAAAATCTTTTTCATCATAACAAGTCTTACCAAAAAAATAAAGGAGAGAATAATTGAATGGGAGAGCAACTGTATAGATGTGAAGGAGAATCTGGAAGTGAGAAGTAAAAACAATAATGTTAAAAGAAAACATGATGCTCCTACAAGCAAAATACTTTGATCTCTAAGGCAAGATGTATAAAGACAACTTTGAGATTATAGATCCCCCTGAAGAATACAAGTCAAAAAATTTGAACACTATAATATAATAAATAATACAAAAAAACTGCTCAGAGTTTCTGAACACAGAAAATGAAACGCTATTCAAAAGAACCAATATATTGCTTCCAAGGGAAAAATGCTACAAATTCCAAGGTACATATTGATTAAATTTAACAACTCAAATAATAAGCAGCAAACTCTGTGACCAGTAAGAAAGATCTTCAAATATAAGGAAAATAAATTTGAGTAATACAAGATTATTTTGCACCCATCAGAATCTATAGAAGAGGATGGAATAATGCATTCCAAAGACCAAAGGAACTGAGTAGGAAATACAAAACGACATGCATTGAAAATCTGAGCTTCACAAGGAATAAAAAGGATGTTGTGTTCAGTCATTTCGGTTGTAGCTAACTCTTTGTGACCCTGTTTTGGAGGTTTTCTTGACAAAGATCTGGAGTGGTTTACGATTTCCTTCTCCAGCGTGTCCCCATTTTATAGATAAAGAACTCGTGAAAATAGTGTTAAATGACTTGTCCAGGGTTATACAGCTAGTAAGTGTTTGAGGCCAAATTTGAACTCAGCAATATGAGTCTTCTTGATTCCAATCCCAGTGCTCTATCCACTGTACCACCTAGCATTCCCAGAAGGAAAACCAGACCTGAAAAAAACTATTTGTTTTTCAAAGAGGCAATAGACATTTAGACAACAGATATTCAAGAAAGATAAACAAAAAGAGCAAACAAAATAACAAAATAAAAACAGAAACACCATGAAGAGATTTCGTTCTAAAATTATACAAGGATAATAACAGAAGTCAAATAGAAGTAGTAGTGGAAAAAACAGACCTGAAATATCATGGACCAAATCCCACAAAACCCCATTTACAGGTAAATTTATTTTGGGAGGAGGGGAAATAAATTACAGAATATGAAGGCACATAAAATGGGGGGAGAAGAAAAATAGAAGGGCATACATAATATAGTCTAAATCAAAGGCTAATAATGAAGTTCTGTCATAATCTCTCAGGAAAAAAGAGTTCCCACAGGAGAATGGGTGAAGAGGCAAAGGAAAGGATGAGAATGGGAAAATTGGAAAAGGTGTAATCTTATTTTGGTGGTGGGAAGAGTACCACTAATGATGAATATCTCCATAGAGAAGAGAGAGATTTTGATAGAATCTTTACAATAGATATACTTTGGAAGGACATTTTTTTAAAAAAAGAAACCATTTATCCTGTCTCAAGAGAAAGAAAATCTGAACTCCTGGGGATAACAGATATCAAGAAGAGTGAGAAGACTTGGATCTAGGGTGAAGGAAAATAGAACAAGGAAAAAAATTACCTTGGGAAGGGCAAAGGCTGTAGTAAACTTCACAACTGGGAAAATAGGAAAACTTCAGCTGCCAGGATTGGTATTTCTTTTTTTTTATCTAAGTTTTATTTTATTTTTTTTTAAACATTTATTAATATTCATTTTTAACATGGTTACATGATTCATGCTCCTACTTTCCCCTTCACACCCACTCTCCCCCCACCCATGGCCAATGCACATTTCCACTGGTTTTAACATGTCATTGATCAAGACCTATTTCCAAATTGTTGATAGTTGCATTGGTGTGGTAGTTTTGAGTCTACATCCCCAATTATGTCTGCGTCAAACCATGCGTTCAAGCGATTGTTTATCTTCTATGTTTCCTCTCCTGCAGATCTTCCTCTGAATGTGGGTAGCATTCTTTACCATAAATCCCTCAGAGCTGTCCTGTGTCATTGCATTGTTGCTGGTACAGAAGTCCATTGCATTCGATTTTACCATAGAACATCAGTCTCTGTGTACAGTGTTCTTCTGGCTCTGCTCCTTTCACTCTGCATCAGTTCTGGAGGTCATTCCAGTTCACATGGACTTCCTCTAGTTTATTATTCCTTTTAGCACAATAGTATTCCATCACCAGCATATACCACAGTTTGTTCAGCCATTCCCCAATGGAAGGGCATACCCTCCTTTTCCAGTTCTTTGCCACCACAAAAAGCGCAGCTATAAATATTTTCATACAAGTCTGTTTATTTATGATCTCTTTGGGGTACAAACCCAACAATGGTATGGCTGGATCAAAGGGCAGAAATTCTTTTATAGCCCTTTGAGCATAGTTCCAAATTGCCAGCCAGAATGATTGGATCAATTCACAACTCCACCAACAATGCATTAATGTCCCAATTTTGCCACATCCCCTCCAGCATTCATTACTCTCCCCTTCTTTCATTTTAGCCAATCTGCTAGTGTGAGGTAATACCTCAGAGTTGTTTTGATTTGCATTTCTCTAATTATTAGAGATTTAGAACACTTTCTCATGTGCTTATTGATACTTTTGATTTCTTTACCTGAGAATTGCCTATTCATGTCTCTTGCCCATTTATCAATTGGGGAATGGCTTGATTTTTTATACAATTGATTTAACTCCTTGTATATTTGAGTAATTAGACCCCTGTCAGAGTTTTTTGTTATAAAGATTTTTTTCCCAATTTGTTGTTTCCCTTCTGATTTTAACTACATTGCTTTTCTTTGTACAAAAGCTTTTTTAGTTTAATATAATCAAAACCATTTAATTTACATTTTGTAATTTTCTCTAACTCTTGCTTGGCTTTAAAATCTTTCCTTTCCCAGAGATCTGACAAGCATACTATTCTGTATTCACTTAACTTATTTATAGTTTCTCTCTTTATATTCAAGTCATTCACCCATTCTGAATTTATCTTGGTGTAGGGTGTGAGATGTTGATCTAAACCTAATCTCTCCCATATTGTTTTCCAAATTTCCCAGCAGTTTTTGTCAAATAGTGGATTCATGTCCCAAAAGTTGGGCTATTTGGGTTTATCATACACTGTCTTGCTGATGTCATTTACCCCTAGTCTATTCCACTGATCCTCCTCTCTGTTTCTTAGCCAGTACCATATTGTTTTGATGACTGCTGCTTTATAGTATAGTTTAATATCTGGTACTGCTAGGCCCCCTTCCTTCACATTTTTTTTCATTATTTCCCTTGATATTCTTGATCTTTTGTTATTCCAAATTAACTTTGTTATAGTTTTTCCTAATTCATTAAAGAAGTTTTTTGGTATTTTGATAGGTATGGCACTACATATGTAAATTAATTTGGGTAGAATGGTCATTTTTATTATGTTAGCTCATCCTACCCATGAGCAATCAATGGCTTTCCAATTGTTTAAATCCAGCTTTATTTGTTTGGAAAGTGTTTTGTAGCTGTTTTTGTATATTTGCTGTGTTTGTTTTGGTAGATAGATTCCCAAATATTTTATTGTCTAGGGTGATTTTAAATGGTGTTTCTCTTTCTACCTCTTTTTTCTCTAATGTGTTGGAAATATTATCAGTTGTGCATTCGCTGACATTTTTGTATCTTCCCCTAGTCCTACCCCTTCTTCTTACACTATTTCCTTTTAAACCAGTGGTTTGTTTTAAGCTGGTATCCCTTATCCCCTCCCTTGATTAACTTCCCTTTCTACCTCCTCCCTTATTATTCCCCTCTTTTTATTTTTAAAGGCCTAATGAATTTCCTCCCCCTTCTTCTCCCCTCCCTTTTTTGACCTCCCCATTCCCCTGCTCCTCTTGGTTTATCCCTTCTGACTTTCTCAGTAGGGTTAGATAGAGTTTTATATCCCAATGGATAATATAGCTACTTTTCCCTCTCCAGGTTGATTACACTGAGAGAAAGGTTTAAATATTACCTCTTAATGCTCTCTTCCTCTCCTTCTTATAATAGTATTTCTCCCCTCCCCTTCCCATGCCCTCTTTGTGTGTAATAGAATATCCTGTTTTTCTTATTCCCTCAAGTTTCTCTTGGTGTCCCCTACTATTCACCCCCCTCTTTCCCAGCCTCTATATCATCTTAGACCATTTAGTATTCCACCCTCTCCCTATGAATCATTCTTCTGATTACTATAATAGTGAATACTATAATTGTGAATAGAGTTCACTACAGAGAATTATACATAGCATTTCTCCACATAAGAATACAGATAATTAGATCTTATTGAAACCCTTAAAGAGGCAAATTTAAAAACTGTGAGTTTTCTTTCTTTCCCCTCTGTTTCTTATTTACCTTTACATGTTTCTCTTGATTTTTGTGGTTGGATATCAAACTTTCCATTTAGTCCTGGTCTTTTCTCTGCAAATACTTGGAAATCTTCAATTTTGTTGAATGCCCATACTTTCCCCTGGAAGTATATAGTCAGTTTTGATGGGTAGTTGATCCGTGGTTGAAGGCCCAGTTCTCTTGTCTTTCTAAATATCATATTCCAAGCCTTGCGGTCTTTTAGCGTGGAGGCTGCCAGATCCTGTGTGATCCTGATTGGTGCTCCTTGATATTTGAATTGTCTCTTTCTGGCTTCTTGTAAGATTTTTTTCTTTTACTTGAAAGCTCTTGAATTTGGCTATTCTATTCCTGGGGGTTGTCTTTTCTGGGTCTAGTGTAAAGGGTGATCTATGGATCCTTTCAATGTCTATATTGTCCTCTTGTTGTAGAACTTCAGGACAATTTTGCTGAATAATTTATTTTAGTTTGGAGTCCAAATTTCTATTAATTTCTGCTTTTTCAGGAAGACCAATGATTCTCAGATTGTCTCTTCTAGACCTGTTTTCTTGGTCTGTCACTTTCTCATTGAGATATTTTGTGTTTCCTTCTATTTTATCAGTCTTTTGACTTTATTTCATTTGTTCTTGCAGTCTTGAGAGATCATTAGCTTCTAATTGCTCAATTCTAGCCTTTAGGGACTGGTTTTCAGCTATAATCTTTTGGTTTTCCTTTTCAATCTGGTCATTTCTGGTGTTCAATTTGCTTATCAGTTCATTTGATTTCTGAGCCTCACTTTCCAATTGCAAAATTCTGCCTTTTAAACTGTTATTTTCTTGCCAGATCTCTTCCATCTTTCTCATCATCTCAGATTTGAACTCTTCAATAGCTTGTAACCAGTTTTCATTATTTTGGGAAGGTTTGGATATGATTACTTGTTTGTTCTCCTCTGCTGTTTGCTCTGTTGTCTAGATTTTCTCTGTGTAAAAGTTGTCAAGTGTTACAGATTTCTTCTTGATGATATTTCTCTTCTGGGGTTTCCAATTTTGGCTTGCCATTGTTAGCCCTGTTCCTTCTCAGCTTTATCCTCACATCCAGGGTCTGTCTGCGCTCTCTAGGCTCCCGGGGTCTCAGGTCTCATTCTCGGAGTCAAGTCTCCTGGTGGTGCCCCCGGTCTGTCCCTCTGCCTGAGGCTCCTTTAACAGTCTCAGGGCTCTGCTTCCATAGCCATGCTCCCATCTGTACAGGGTCCCCACTAGATGTCCAAGCCTGTGCTCAAGATCCTTGTCCACGCCTAAGTCAATGCCTTCACCCGCACCAGCTCTCAGGGTCTGTATTCAAAGTCCATGTGCATTCTTTAGCCTCTTGGGGTTCTATGTCTTGCTGCTCTCAGGAACAGGCCCTGGAGCTGTCAATGACTTAATGGGTGCCCCAAACCTGCCTTAACTCTTGTGCACTAGCCTTGGCACTGTACGTGGTGTGGGGGTGGGGGAGGGGCTTCCTCTGCTCACGTTTTAGTGAGAGCTGTTTCACCCCTTTATAGCATGGAAATGCCCTGATTCCACGTACCTTCAATGCTGCACCCTGTTGTGGGGTCCCTTCTTTCGTCTGGATTTGTTTTTATGTCCCCTTGAGGAGTCCTATATGCTTTGGTTAGGAGAGATTAAGCAGCTTCTTTTTACTCTGCCGCCATCTAGGATTGGTATTTCTGAAAGTGAATCATAACAAAAAAAGAGACAAGATTTACAAAGTAAAAATATAGAATTTTGTTTAGAAGAAGAAACCTAATGTGCAACTACCTTAAAAATTTTAATTCCATGAAGAATGCAAAGTCTAAAGACTAAATGAGAATAAAGGCTATGAGTAAAAAAGTAAAAGTATAGAAAAGACAGAAAGGGAATACATAATGAATAGATTCAGGGGAAATCATTTTTAGAAAAAGGTGCAGAAAATCAAATTTTTAAAAATAATGAAAAAAGGAGTTGAAGAAGAAGAGAAGGGAGGTTTTACTTGAGTCCTTAACTGAGAGAGAGAAAAGGAAGAGTTAAATATCAAGATTAAAACAAGAAAAGGAAAAGGAACTAATAAGGAAAACTCTAAACTAGAAAAAAATGATAACAAATGAGAGGCAGGGTAAGAGTTAGGAGAAGTAACCTTATTGGAATAAATGCCTTCAAGTAAAGTTGCCTTAAAGTAGATTAAGAAAAAATAATTCAAATCTGGCCTCATGCCCTTCCTATGGATATGACTCTACGCAAGTCATTTCATTACAGTTGCCTAGCCCTTACTACTCTTCTGCCTTAGAACCTATATTTAATATCAATTCTAAGATAAAAAGCAAGGGTTGGAAAAAAAAAAGGAAAGAAATGAAAAAACTAGACAAAGTATTGTCTTTGCAGAGAAAGAGCAGCAAATCCCAATTTGGAAAAAATTCCACAATATTAGAAAGAAATGGAGGGAAATATAAAACTCACAATTTTAAATATGAATGGATTAAGCAATTCAATAAAACAAAAAAGGAGTGAAAGATTGGATAAGAGGGAGAAAAAACCTCAAAATATGTTTGAGAAACATAAGAAAGACAACAAAAAACAAACATATACACCAAAAAAAGAATGCTGAGGAAAACAAAATTATTGTGCCTTAAGTGAATCAAAAAAAAGGAGATGCAATTATGTTACTAGACAAAGTAACAATAAATATCCATAACATAATAAAGAATAAATATGGAAATTACATTATGTGAAAAGGAGTGATAAGCCAATATAAATATTAAATGTATATGCTTCAGATGCATATAATAATTAGACAACAAGCCCGCATCAATATGTCATAAATGCCTTTGCATCTGAATTTATAAAGGAAAAATTAATCAAACTACCAGAAAACATAAGCAGTGATATAACTGTGTCAAGAGATTTCAATGTCTCTCTCTCTTTCAGTTAGGGATTAGCATAACAAAGTTAAACAAAAAGGAAAATATCAAATTGGATAAGTTGCTAGAGAAACTGGAGCTATGACATAGATCATCTTTTAAATTGGATTGGTAAAAAAGATATGTATTTCTCAGTACCACATAGAGCTTTTACAAAAATTTACCATTTATCAGGGTACATGAATATTTTATATAAAAATTTAAAAAGGTCCAAAAAATAAACATATCCTTTATAGATCATAATGCAATAAAACCAGTAATCAGTTCAGAGGGCAAAAACAAAACACAGAATTGAATGCAGACAACAATTTTATTTGAGCAAGTCAAAAAACAAATATAAACAATAATTATTTGAAAGAAAATGATACTGAAACATACAAAATTTCTGAAATATACCTAAAGCAGTCATTAAGGGAGAAACACACATACATACACACATATACACGTATATATCCCTAGAAACAAAGAAATAGGAAAAGAGGATTAATGAACTGAATGTGTATTTTAAAAATTAGAAAACAAACTAAATAAGCACAAAAAAATTAGTTGTATTGGAATTTACCAAACGGCAGACTGAAGTAATTCTCTGAAAGAGATGTCCTTTTTTAAAAGGGCTACACTGTTCCTACTATGGCCTGACTTTTCATTTCCCCCTACCCTGCATTGGAATCTGTTTTTATGGGAATATTTAAACTTTGTAGATTTTTAAGTGTTTGTAAGTTTTTTGTTTATCCCTTTGGCAGTCTGGCAAAATCTATGGATCTCTCAGAATAATATTTTAAATGCATAAAATAAAATACATCAAATTGCAAAGGAAATCAATTATGTTGAAGTACAGTTAATAAAATATTTTTTAATATTTTTCAAAGCAAGTTCCCAGGTTAAGAACTCATGACCTAAAGACCTTTTCATTAAGCTTTTCTTGGTCTTAGGATCACAAGAAGGGGAAAGAAAAACCACCTCATGACTATCAACTTCCATCATCTCTCTCTGCTCGAGGTACTTTCATTCTTGAAATCTCAAGGATTAGCTAAGCAAATTCCCAGTCAGATGCCCTTTTCCCATGCTGCCCTAAAGTACTTCCTTTGAGCATGGCACCTCTCCTCCTTACCACAATACTTTCTGATACTGTTTCCCCTCTCACACATATCCCTTCCCAGATACAAGAGAAAAAGATGTGCTAGGAAACAATAATAAAAATCCTGCATGCTTTTGTCCCAATCATGAAAAGAGACTTAGAATGTGATCAGATATCAACCAATATGACAAAGCCTGCAGCCAGGCTCCCTTAGTCTGTTTTGAATCTTCAACCTTAATGTGACTGCTGTTTCTAATGACCAAACAAGCCTTTCTTCATTTTCTTGGTTAATTCAATTTAACCCTCCATTCTATTTTACTTAGATTGTGCAGGCTTCCCTCTTCTCTTACAGTAGGACTCTTCACTATTTACATCTGGTAGAGAAATCCCTGTTGTTCAGTCAGATACAAACAAGGAGAGCCAGGTTCAAGCTGCTGGTTCCTTCTGCAGAAATATGTACAAGCATTTATTCCTCCACCTTCCCCACCTTTTTCTTTAAAGCACAAAAGATAGCAAATGATTTTTTTTAAAAAATTCAGTGTACAAAAGAATATGAATAGATTTAAAGGCAGTGCCTAAAACTGTTTGTAGTGTACAGTTTAATTATGGGTTAATGGGAGAATGGCATGTAAATGGCAAACCTTTAATCTTGGCACAGACAATTCTCTTTAATGGTCTGTCCCAGATTTTTTATTCTCAAATGGTTTATAGCTCTATTGTGAATAAACACAATTATATTTAAACAATTAGAATGTGAGAGCAACCAACAAAATAAGACTATTGAAGATCTAAATCTAAGAGATTTGTAGTCAGATAAAATTAGAAAAAGAGGGAAGCATGAACATATGGAACCCAGAAGGATTTCTGTGCCTTGTTTTTTGGTTTTGGTAGCTGTGATTAGACCACATAGTACAGAGCAACTGGAGTATTTGGTATAGGAACTGTGATATTTTAGAAAGACATTAATCTCTCCCTGCATCTCTTATAACTGCTTCCCATAGATGAATTTTAAAAAAGTTTTGGTTTTTACATGAAATTTAATATTTTCATTTTATCATTCAAATCTCTCCACCTTCTTTTTTAAATCTAAAAAATTATGATTTCATATCTGTAGGGACCTCCTAGTGAGGACACTCCCTCCATCAATACTAGTCAATAACTTCTGTAATTAACATTCTTCAAGAGCATCCCAGGCCTCTGATTAAGTGATTCACACAGAATCATATAGCCAGTTTGGGTAAGAGGTGGAACTTGAGCCTGAGGACCTCTTGCCTCCTGTAACAGCTATCTATGCTGCATTTCTCATGGTCTTATTCCTATTACCTTATATGCATTTTCTCCATAAATATTTTCCCTTTTTCCTTTTTCCAGATTTATGATGCCTGGTTTGGGAGAGTCACTTGCAATTCTGATACTCTGCCTGAGAAACTACAGGACCATGAGGATATTTTGTTCCAACCCTACTATGATGAAAGAGGTTCTTGAGATGGAGACTTTAAAAAAAAAACATTACCTTCTGTCTTAGAATTAGTACTGAGGATTGGTTCCAAGGCAGAAGAGAAGTAAGAGCTAGGCAATGAGGATAAAGTGACTTGCCCAGGATCACAGAACAAGGAAGTGTTTGAAGTCACATTTGAACCCAAGATCTCCAGGCCTGACTCTTTATCCACTGAGCCACCTAACTACCCCTTGAGAAGGGGATTAAAGGAAAGTATTTAGACTCTAGTACTCTAATCACACTCTCCAACATTTTTAGTTCTCTTTCAAGACCTCTAATTCCTGTATTTAAAAATTATATTATAATAGGTCTACAGGGCATATGATAATGATGTAAATTTTACTTAATATGTGATTCCAAATGTGACTCCAGAGTGACTACATAGTCTATATGTAGAATGATTTAGAGAATGGTTTCCCAAAGCAAGGGCTAGAGAACTCTGGGGTTCCATTGTGACCTGTGTGTTTCTTTATAGAACTGAAAATGGGGGAGGAGGAGAAAGGACAAGAAGAGTCTGTGGAGATTAGTAATTAAGGAAGAGCAAGGTACAGGAAGCCAAAAAGTGGAGCTAGTTGTAATTATTCTAACATAGACGTGTTCCATACATGTTTGTTTTGATGAAGCTTATGAATGATCAGCTGTCTTATCTATGCATTACTGTATAATTAAGAGGAAGGTAAATCAGAGGAAAATCAAAGGATTCTGTAATGATAATATAGTTAGACTATGAGCAATGCTGGAGCACGTCTATGTAAGAGAAGGATTGCCTGGATTCTAAAAGGAATGTGGGAGAAATTCTCTTTTTTTAAAAGACCATTAATTTTGGACTTTGCAAATTTTACTTCTAACTAGTGAGAAAATTTCATCGAATTAGTTACCGTCATTTATATGACAAGATAAAATCTCCTAAAAACATTTTTTTGTGAGTTCAAGTCAAACTAGTCCTGGCTATTCACAAAAAACTGGTGAAATGGATTTATCAATCATTCCTTCAAATGTTTGTGAAGGAAAAGAACTAGAAAATCTGCTATCCAAGATGTTTCAAATGGGAGGAATGAGAAAATATGAATGAATTGCCCTCTGAAGACTAGTTCTCCATTCATATGACCCCAACCCAATAATTTCTCTAACAGATACATTTATGTGGGTTATTAGTTTTGCTAAAGAAGGTAATAAATTATTTCCTGCTGAAACTCTCCCCACCCTGAAACGTTTAACTTTTTTTACCCTGCAAATGAATATATACTAATCAAAATATATATGTATTTATGCATTTTTCTGAAGCAATCAGATAATCATAGATCTGAACATGAACATTTCTAAGAATTTTTCTTCTTGTTGCTATCTATTTTTTGCAAGTACAAGCTCTTTATTTGCCATTTCTCCTGACAATCGTTCAAATACCATAAAACCTTTGGGCACCATTTATTTTCAAAATGGCCCATGAAGAGATGAAATATTTGTGCAATCTAATGTCTATTTGCTCTTAGACAACATCTGGCAAATCAATATATTGCAACCTGTAAATATCTAGAATAAGATTGAATTAATCATGTGTTTCCAAAGACAGTTAATGATTTCATAATTTTTGATCAATGAATAGATCCACATGGAACCATAATTAAGCTATGAAGGTCACTCAGTAACAGATGGATGTAAATAGTTTGTCTACGTTCTGTTGAAGGTCCAGTTATACCACAACTATTTTGAATTATTTTGATAAACTGTTCCCTTTCTTATTAATACATACACTAGCAGTCACTGGTCGTGGAACTCAGGACTCACCAGTAATGGGTTAGAAGAAACTTCCTGGCAAATTCACATCACAGTAATACTCTATTAGTAAAGATTCATGAGGTGGGACTAAAGACTAATATACATACATACATACATACATACATATATACATATATGCATATGTATTATATATTTGGGTGTTTATGTGTGTGTATTTTGGGCTATAAGATCAGAACTCATCTTTTGTATCTAATAATGATAAGGAAGCAACCAGTGATCTCAAGAGGAAACTCATAGTAAACTCAACAATTAGAATTGGTAAAATGAAGAAAATTCTAATGTTTATATCTCTGCCTAAAGAAAATTAATAATAAGAAAAATACTATATATAAAAACAGGTATCTTGGCTAGAGACCATGTGGGAAGACATTACATATCATACTATTTTTGAAGAAAAAAAAGAAGAGAAGAGAATCAACAAAAGTAATCATCAACCAAGTATAAAGATACATGCAATGTACCCACTGGTGTGTTGGTAAATGTTTAGTAACTAACTCTGATAGAAAAATATGGATATCTAAAACACTTTTAAATTTAATCTACATTATTAACATTTTCTCTATCACTTTCTTAAGTCTAGACAATCAACAAAACAATAAATCAAGCTTTGATTTATACATAGTATTTACTGATTTCCAAGGTGTAGATGCTTACAATGAAATTCTAAGCATTAGTACTAGGGAGTCAAGTTCAAGTTGGCTCCAACACATCCCTAAGTGTTCCATATCCATGGACCTTCCACCTCTGCAAAGAAGTTAGGTGGAGGTGTTTTTCACATCTTTTCTTTGGAGTTGAGTGTCTTATAATTTTGCAGCATTTACCTTTGATTGTTTTGTGATTATTCTTTCTTATTACATTGCTGTCATGTATATTTTCTTGGTGATGCTTACTTCACTCTGCATTAGTTCATGTAAATCTTTCCATGCTTCTCTAAAGATGTCATACTCATCATTTCTTATTGCACAGTATTAAGTCCATTATATTCACGTACCATAACTTGTTTATCCATTCCCTAATTTATGGGCATCTTCTTTGTTTTCATTCCTTCCCTGTCACAAAAGTTTTGTTAAATGTGAGGACTCTTCTTATCAATGGCTTTCTTGGAGTATGAGCCTAAAAAGTTCTAAAGCTCTGATTCTTATCTTAATGAAGAAAGTAAATGCAATATTGATATAAGTAAGCCCAGTTTTGGCATCTAAATAGGAAAAAATAAATATCATTTCAATGTGTTGAACTAATCATTTCATTGTCAAAATTGTGCACAGACCAAAGTATTTAAGTGAAATACAGATTTACCTAGTTTTGAGCAAATGTAGCATATATTGGCAGCTAGGTGGTGTGGTGGATAGGGTACTAGGCTTGGACTCAGAAAATCCTCTTTCTGAGTTCAAATTTGGCCTCAGACACTTAGCACCAATGTGATCCTGAGCAAATCACTTAACCCTATTGGCCTCAGTTTCCTCATCTGTAAAATAAGCTAGAGAAGGAAATGTCAAATCACTTTAGTTTCTTTGTTAAGAAAACCCCCAATGGGATTAAGAAGACGTGGACATGACTGAAATGAACAACAGTACCAAAGAAAAAAAAGAAAAGAAAAAGAAAAAAAGAAAGAAAAGAAAAGCTGAATTTATACAAAGAAAATTCAAGAGATATCTTACAGTAAGTGTCTTTCATATCACAAGTTTAATTGATTTCTCTAGTTTTTAAAACATAGTCATTTCCACACATACTCTTAGACTAATGCTAAAAATGAATCCTTACCCCCAAAGTGAACCTCCTCTTACAATATACAAGTAAGCAAGTCCAACCAATACAGCAAGGTTATCTAACAAAATATAAAATATTTTATACCCATAGTCCTCCAGCTTTCTGCAGAATAAAAAATTGGTTTCCTCATCTCTTTTCTGGGACCAGAAAATTGAACAGCACTAAGCTTTATTCTTGTTCTTTACATTATTATGGTAACTGATAACACAATTTTTTCAGGAAGGTAACAATTTTTTCAAGAACAGTGAGTGAAATGATGCCGACTGCTAGATTTAACTCATTCCCACTACTGTATATAAAGTATCTCTTGTTATAAAATGTCCTTTTAAGCAAAAAAAGATTAATTAACATATCCTTATATTTTTATAACAATTTCAAGATTTAGGAATGTGACCAATGTTAGATTCAATATTTGCTGCCAATGGACACTTAGTATGGTTTATTCCCATACAATAATATGGCTTTAATGTTGCACATGTTCTAAAACACATTACATGATTTCCATTACCTTTTATGAGATGTCAGTGAGGGATGTTTGCCTCTTACATGTATCTTCTTGATAAAATGGAATTTGTGGCATTCAGGATAGGGAGACAGTCTATACACATGGAATGGAAAACAATAATTTTCACTTGGAATTTAGACAAATGTAGTTTCTAGTTTGAATCATTAGAGAATTATCTTCATTCTGCACTTACTTCACTTTGATGTAGAGGAACATATTTGATTTTCTTTTTTCCTTTTTCTTTTTTGGCCTGTAAAGAAATTTTATTGTTCCTTTGTCTTAATAACCAAAAAAAGACATTAATGAAATTTGATATCTGAAAACATTAAGGACATTATTCAGACTAGGACACTTAAATTGGATTCTAAGAGAGATTTCTTTTAACTTACTTTTGGCTAAAAGAAGTAATGTTGATCTTCATAAAAAATGATTAAATAGGAGAGGCTATGATAATAGTCTAATAAATACATGGCAAATATGAGAAATAAAATTAACTATATCTATTTAAATATCTAAGGAAGTTAGACATCTCAGTGTTTTCTCCCCACTATGGATAAGATATACTTCAAGTTCTTATTTGTTGAGTTGGAGGACAAGTTAATAAAAAAAGATCAATTTTCATTCTTAATTGGAGTCAGCCTTATATTTAGATGAGGCAAAGATAGAGTTGACCTTTAAGAAGTTCTGAAAATCCTTTTATTCATAAATAAAGGTCACTTGCATATTTAAAAGGATTAATCTACTTTTGTGTTTTTAAAGTTATTTCTCTCTACATATGGTATTGATATCATTGGAGGTTATAAAGCTATTTATTTTCTTCTTATAAACCCTTACCATCTGATACCAGTTATCAGTTCCAAAGAAGAAAATCGATAAAGGCTAGGCAATTGAGGTTAAATGACTTGCCCAGGGTCACACAGTTGGTAAGTGACTAAGGCCAGATTTGAACCTAGGACTTTCTGGCACCAGGTGTGGCTCTCTGTGTACTGAGCCATCTACCTGCATAGAGTTTATAAATTTAGAATTAAAAAGAATATTAAAGGTCATCTAGTTCAGCTTGCTCATTTTTATAGATGAGGACACTGATACCCAGAGCAATTAAATGAATTGCTTGATATCATTCAGCATGTAAGTCACAGAGCTCAGATTTAACATAGAATTTCCAACCCTAATCCAATCAGCTGGGTATTCAGTATCTACTATGTGCCAGGCAAAAAACACTCTTTGCTCTCAAGAAGCACACAAACTAGTGAAGAAAATAACATGCAAACAACTAGGGGAAAAAAAAGATACATGCAGGATAAATTGGGGGTCGTCTCAGAGAAAAGGGCTTCTCTGCAGAAGAATAAACCTGAAGGAAGCTAGGGAAGCCAGGAGGCAGACATTTTATTATTTATTATTATTCCTGTTGACTCCTTAGGAGCATAGGGCCGCAACCATCTCACGCCAACGGACTCTGTTCTGGGCAACTTCCCCCAGCACTAAGCTTTATGTCATTCCGACTGTTTTTGTTTCATTTTCGGCAGATCTTCGCCAGGTCTGTTTTGGTCTTCTGACTTTCCTCCTCCCGGAAGGGTTCCAGCTCAATGCTTGTCTGGCTACGTTGTCTTCCGGTTTTCGTAGCATATGTCCTATCCATCTCTACTTACGTTTCTTTACGTCCTAACTAATGGGATACTGGATTGTTCTTTCCCAGAGACTAGCATTGGAGATCTTTTCAGGCCATCTGATGTTCAAGATGTAGCGTAGACATCTGTTAACAAAGACCTGGAGTTTATTGGTGTTAGCGCTCGTCACTCTCCAGCTTTCTGATCCATATAGGAGGACGGCCTTTACGTTGGTGTTGAAGATTCGGAGCTTAGTGACGAGGGACAGTGCTCTGGAGGTCCAGACAGACCGCAGGGTGTTAAATGCCTGCCTGGCTTTGTTGATTCGTTTCTGATGTCCTCATTTGCCCCGCCGTCCTTACTGACTATACCACCCAAATAGATGAAGTGGTCCGTCTCCTTGATGTTTTCTCCCTGTAGTTGGATTGGCAGGTCCTGTGTGCTGTTGACTGTGATCACCTCGGTCTTCTTCTTGTTGATCTTCAGACCAGTCTTCTCCGCTTCTTCAGAGTCGTGCAAGTTTGGCTTGCGCGTCCTGCTGTTTGTGAGAAAGGAGACAGATGTCATCTGTGAAGTCAAGGTCCTCGAGCTGCTTTGTGTGAGTCCATTGAATGCCCGTATTGTTGTCCTTGGTAATTCTTCTCATGGTCCAATCTCTGACCATCAAGAAGATAAGGGGCGAAAGCATGCAGCCTTGCTTCACTCCGGTCTTCACTGTGAGGGGAGCCGTCAGTTTCCCATTATGGATGACCTGGCAGGTAAAGTCTTCATATAACTGCTGGATGATGTTGATGAGCTTCAGGGGAATCCCGTAATGCTGCATCAATCTCCAGATGATGCTCCTGTCCACACTGTCAAATGCCTTCTCGAAATCCACCAAAGTCATGTAGAGGGGGGACTGCCACTCGATAGACTGTTCGATGATGATTCTTAGGGTGACGATATGGTCGGTGCACGATCTGTGCTGACAAAACCCTGCTTGTTCTATTCTCAGCTTCTTGTCCAAGGCCTCCTTCAGTCTTTCTAAGATGACTCTGGTCAGGATTTTGCTGGGAGCGGATAGAAGCATGATTCCTCACCAGTTGCTGCATTGGGATAGGTCACCTTTCTTGGGTAGCTTCACCAGGTAGCCTAGTTTCCAGTCTGTCAGGACTTGTTCCTGTTCCCAGATCTTCTGTAGGAGGGGCTGTAGCATCTCCGCTGACATTTCTGGATCTGCCTTGAGTGCCTCAGGGGGGATGCCGTCTGGACCTGCAGCCTTGCCATTTTTCATGGTCTTGATGGCTTTGATGATCTCAACTTTGGTAGGTGAGCCCGTGTTCACCTGAAGCAGTTCGGTGGCTGGCGGTATGTCCGGAACAGTTGGTGAAGGCGGTCGGTTCAGGATTTCTTCGAAATGCTCTGCCCAGCGGGCTCTCTGCCCTGCATCGCTTGTTATTGTCTTGCCAGTCTTGTCCTTCACTGGCTTTCCCGATAGAGTTCTTGTTATTTCGTATAGCCTCTTCATGTTCCCCTGTCCAGCTGCTGTTTCTGCTTCCTCGGTCATATCGTGAATGAACCGTCTCTTGTCATATCTTGCGCTCTTCTTGACTTGACGGTTAATTTCCCAGTACTGTGTTCGAAGTTCTTCTTTCTCCTGTTGATCTTGGCACTGGCCGATCTTCTGTTTCAAATCTCTTCTCTGTTGTATCTTGGCCCATGTCTCTTGTGTTAACCATTCCTTGCACTTTCTCTCTCTCTTTCTCAGGACTTCTGCGCAGGTGGTCTTCCAGGTCTGCTGGAGTTTGGTCCAGTGGTCTTTGACTGTCTCTCCCATGAATCCTGTCAAGGCCGCGAACTTGTTCTTGATTTCGCAATTGAATGCTTCTTTCTTCTCTCTGGTCTTTAGGACTTGCACATTGAACTTGTGGTGTAATCTGCCTGAAAGGTTGTTGAATGATTTCAACTTGGTTCTAAAAGTTGCCACCAGGAGTTGATGGTCTGAGGCCACATCTGCACCACGTCTTGCCCTAACATCTAGAAGGCTTCTTCTCCACTTGCGGGAAACTGTGATGTGATTTTCCGTCCTTCCATCAGGCGAAGTCCAGGTTGACTTATGAATTTTCTTGTGTGGGAATATAGTGCCCCCAATAACAAGATCGTTGAAGGTGCAGAAATCCGTAAAGAGCTCTCCATTTTCATTACAGGTGCCTACTCCATGCTTTCCCATGATGAATTCCTTTCCTGTGTTGTCTTCTCCTACCTTTGCATTCAAGTCTCCCATAACGATCTTCAGGTCTCTTCTTGGTGTGCCATCAAGTATTGCCTGTAGGGAACTGTAAAACGCTTCTTTTTCCTTTTCCTCTGCCACATTGGTGGGTGCATAGCATTGGATGATGGTGATCTTCTTCCCCTTTGAGTTGAACCTTGCTGACATAAGCCTTGACAAGATTGGTTCCCAACCTATCAGCGCCTTTTTTGCTTCAGGTGTCATGAGCAGCGCGACTCCCTGGGTGTGGGCGTGGTCCGGGTCTTCATGGCCAGAGTAAATGATGGTTTTGTCTGATATCAGACTGGTCTGGCCGCTTCCATTCCAACTGGTCTCGCATAAACCGAGGACCCTGATGTCGTTTCTTTTTATCTCATTTACTACCTGAGCGAGTTTTCTGCTTTCTTATAACGTTCTTACGTTCCATGACATGAAGAGGGAGAAGGAACTTCCAGCCATACAGGACAGCCAGTGAAAATGCTCAGATGTAGTATCCTGATCCAAGAACAGCAAAGAGATCAGTGTCATTGGACCCAAGACTATGTGGGAGTGGGAGCATGATCTAAGATGACTAGACAGTCGGGAGGGAAATTCAGAACTCTTTCCATTGCAATAAGACTACCTCTCAACAGCTAGAATGTCTTCATTTAATACACTTGAGTTTTCTTCTTTATCTACATTTATAGTATCTTCTTTAATTCTGTGTTATAGGCACCTTCAATGATAAGTGATTTTCTTGAGACTGACCAGTAAAGTGTTCCATAACTTTACTTTCCTCCTTTCCATATTCATCTTGTACGTCCCAATCTAGTCTATGTCTCCATTCCTTTTATAAAGTCTCTGCTTAACTAAAAAGCAAATTTTCTTTTTATCACCTGGATTTGCCTAATGATCTAAATCTGCAGTAATTGTGTTTAGTTTGTTACTTTCCTCTCTCTCTCTCTCTCTCTCTCTCTCTCTATATATATATATATATATATATACATATATATNTTCAGAACTCTTTCCATTGCAATAAGACTACCTCTCAACAGCTAGAATGTCTTCATTTAATACACTTGAGTTTTCTTCTTTATCTACATTTATAGTATCTTCTTTAATTCTGTGTTATAGGCACCTTCAATGATAAGTGATTTTCTTGAGACTGACCAGTAAAGTGTTCCATAACTTTACTTTCCTCCTTTCCATATTCATCTTGTACGTCCCAATCTAGTCTATGTCTCCATTCCTTTTATAAAGTCTCTGCTTAACTAAAAAGCAAATTTTCTTTTTATCACCTGGATTTGCCTAATGATCTAAATCTGCAGTAATTGTGTTTAGTTTGTTACTTTCCTCTCTCTCTCTCTCTCTCTCTCTATATATATATATATATATATATATATATATATATGTATATATATATATAAATATATATAATGATACAATGGATAGAGTGCTGGATTTGGAGTCAAGAAGACTCGTTCAAATTTTGCCTATTTTTTTTTGCTATTTACTAGCTCTGTGACTGTGGAGAAGATATTCAACCTCTCTCTCCCTCAGTTTCCCCATCTTCAAAATGGGGATAATGATAGCACCTGCCTCCCAATATTCTCCTGAGGATAAAACGAGATCGAGTAAGTATTTTGCAAACCTACAGTATTTACACTAGCTAATGTCACCACCATTGCTAACAAAATCCTTGTATAAAATAGAGGGATCATATTGAATTTCTTTTAAGCAGATTTGAATTTCCTTATTCCTTGCTTCACCCTCCAGCCCCCTTCTTTATCTATTCTGACAAGAAAATCCTCAAATTGCAGTTTAGAGAATAACCTACATGTCCAGTATTCCATAGGTTTGTGTAATACCTTCAACTCTTCAGTCTCATGGCCTCAACCTTTAAATTTCACCATATCAGCCTATGACAATGCTAAAAACCATCTCTCTAAAGTTAATCACTAAGCATCTAATTTAAGCACATTCCTTTTTACGCTTTTCTTTGTAGCTAGTATTTTCTAATTTATCTCTACTTGCTTCTGGACTGAACTCAGCTCCCCCAGAATCACCAATCAAAATAATCAGTTACAGTTATATTGAGCTTTAAAGTTTACAAAAAGCATTCTACATACATTATCTCATTTGTGCCACAACCACCTTGAGAGAAAGGTATTACGAATACAACTATTTGCATTTTACAAGCTAGAAAATGAAGCTTATATGGCCTGAATGATTTAACTATGGTCACATAGCCAGAATTCAATAGATTAAAAAATTTTAAAGCACCTCCTTATTTAGCAGTCACAGCGCTGGATAGAGGTGCTTGGAATACAAAGACAGGAACAAAACAGTCATTACCATCAAGGAGTATACAATCTATCAGGCAAAAGGCATCCATGTATATATGAATACAGAGTAATACGAGGTGCCAGAGAGGATGGACATTAGTAGCTGAAAGAGTAAATAAAGAAGGATTTATGTTTGAAATGGCATTAGAGAAGAACTTTAAAGGGTTTAAAGGTTTCTAAGAGACTAAGGTGATGAGGGAGTGGATTCCAAAGCATAGGGAACAGCCTTGTGAAGTCATGGAGGCAGAAAATGGAATGCTGTGAATGAGGAAAAACAAAGGGGAAAATATGTAATAAGACTGGAAATGTATGCTGGAGCCACATTGGGAAAATCTTTAAATGTAAAACAGAGGAGTTTGTATTTTATCCTCCTAGCAAAAGGAAATCAGTGCAACTTTTTGATCAAGAGAATAAAGTGCTCAGAACTAAGCTTTAGACACACCACTTTGGCAACTATGCGAAGAAAGAATTGGAGGGGGGAGACTTGAGCCAAGGAGATCAAATAGGAGGTGATTTCCTTTTGAGAAGTGAACCAAAGTTGGGGCTCTCTGAGTGGATAAAAGGGAATATTCGCAAAAGATGTGAAATCAACAAGATTTGGCAACTGATTGGATATACAGAAGAGGGAGAATGAGGAATCAAGGTGGTTCTGAACCTGCAATCTAACATGTTTCCATTACAGATCAGACTAGTTGCATTAAAATAACTTTTGCATTGTTACACATTTAGACTATTATAATCACTCTTACCATCATGATTAAGGCAACAGACCTGCAATCTGGATATTTAATACTTAGAATGCTGGCCTGTAGCAATATGCTTAAAGTATCACAAGAAGGCTAAAAGAGTACTCATGACTTAAAACAATAAAAATATTGAGAATAGTAATAGAGTTCCTACAGATAATTTAGGGAGATGTGTCCTACTTGATAATTGATAGGAGACAAACAAAACCTTGTCTGTTTTTTTTTATAAATTAATCTGATAAAGTGCTATTCTAAAACCCCCAGTGAGATAGAAATTTTGGGAAATACTTGGAAACTGGGCACTGCCAAGGATTGTACACCTGTGAGGCTGTGCAAAAAAAAAGATAAAGTGAAAAATGATGAGATATTGCTAGACAGAGCAAGAAAGTACATGGACATCAGAAGGACTGCCAAGAGTGGAACAGGAAAATCTGACTTCAACTTGTCCCAATCTTCTTGTTTGTGGGCCACAAGAGACAAGAAAGAATCAACTTCAAGGCAGAAATTTGTAAAAAGATTGTTGAAAAAGGAAATAGAGGGCAGAACTGCTCCACTTGCTGAATCAAAGAACCTATCATTCTTTGGACACTATTGTCTGATGCCAGGAAAATTCCAACAGAAAGCAATTCAAAGGAAAAAGTTATCTCTTGCTTCACATGTGGACTAGACATCTGGACATTTATCCACTGCACTCGAGAAGTGAATGTAGATTTGATTCACTGGAATGTGATGCCTAAAGAACCTCCCTGGAAATGAAGTCAGTGCAAGGGACAGAGACCCTCATGGGTCCAGAAAAAAACACTGAGCCCAACCTCATTACTGGTCATTCATAGGTCCAGTCCACATGAAGAGCTTATAAACAAGTTAAAATTAAGACATGGTGTCTTGCTGGGTACTTATCACAAACAAATATTATGTTCCAGAAAGGACTTTTCTAGAATTTGGTGGCTAGTACCACAGAAGTGTAATAATGTATGCTGCTATATGGAACTGATTCACATTTACAACAATAGAAGTCATTCTTCAATTGATAAATAATATTTGTATCAAGAGATATGAATAGTCAGTTTTCTAAGGAAGAAATGCAGGTTATCAATAGACACATGAAAAATGTACACAATCATTAATAATGGCAAAAGTGACAAAAAAAGAAAATGACATGCTGGAAAGTCTGTAGCAAAGAAAAAAAAGGGTCATGAATAACTCTTGGTGGAGCTATGAATTGGCTTAGCCATTTTAGAAAGCAAGTTGGAATTATATCTCGCCAAATTACTAAACTATGCATGCCCTTTGACTTGGTGAAACCACTACTAAATCTAAACACCAATGAGATATTTATAGCAATTCTTTGTGGAGGCAAAGAACTGGAAATTAAGCATCTGTCCCTCATTGTGGAAATGACTGGGCAAATCATGCTACATGAATGTAATAGAATGCTATCATGCTTTTAAAAATGATTATGGGAAAACTTTCAGAAAAATCTGGGGAAATGTGTATGAAATGATGGTGAGTGAAGTGAGCAGAACCAGGAGGATAATTTATACAATAACAACAACACTGTAAAGACAAATAACTTTGAGAGGCTTGACAACTCTTATCAATGCAATAACTAACTATGATTCTAGAAGACCTATAAACATGGATATGTTTATGCTACCCACTTCTTCATGATAGGCTCAAAGATGCGGAAGGAGTCATGTTTTTTAGACATAATCAATGTTACATGGGTTTTGGTTTTGTTGTTTGTTTTTTTTTCAATAGAGTAGAGGTGTGAAGGAGAGAAAATAGATTTTTATTCATTGAAAAACTAAAAATTTAAGTTAAAAAAAAGAACTGTACTACTGTTGTTAAACCACTTGATGACCTCACTTATAGATATGTGTGTATATGTTTATATATGTATATAAATGAGAAAATCAAAACCAGGACATGAAAAGCAGTTTGGATTAAGATTCAGGAGTTATGTGGAGAATATTGGAATGAAAAATAGGAACAAGTTTTTCAAGAATTCATCAATTACTTCATGTGTGCATCAGTTAAGATCTAAACAAGACTTTTGTGTTATATACAGCAGTTCTTCTTGAAAGCCATCCTATGCCCTGGTGGTCACCAAAAGCCTGGAGCATTTTCTAATTTTAAAAAAAACTTACCAACAGTGCAAGTTGTCATCCAATAAATATAATGGAGCTCTTGACATTGAAATAGACTATCACCGAGAAATTCAGAGACTATATAGAACTAAATTTCATGTATGTGGTGATGACAATCAACTGACATAACCAGTGCCACAGAGGATAATTTGCTTGCTGGAAATGGGAAGCAACACTAGCCAGCACGAGTTCAGGATATGCTATCAGCCAGGAAAGATTAATGTGGATGCAGACGCTCTGAGGTTCAGTGGATTGTGTGGCAATGGCAATGAAAACTATTTGTGATATTCAGAGAGGTGGACAACAGTCAAATAAAGGTTCGGTCAAGATTTGGAAGCTTTTATCATCTAGTTCCATTGGAGTATATTAATTTTGTTATACTGAAACCAGTTCTCTTTGCCTTAGTTCTCTTCAGATAATTGTTAGTAAAAACAAATGCATGACCGACCACAATAAACAAATACAAATAGAGAAATAATGGGGTGACTCAGACTTTGTCCTCTGAATGATACTTGACTCTTGAGACAATGGTAGAAGTTGGAGCTGGGTAAATGAGTGATGT
This sequence comes from Gracilinanus agilis, assembly GCF_016433145.1. NCBI lineage: Eukaryota > Metazoa > Chordata > Mammalia > Didelphimorphia > Didelphidae > Gracilinanus > Gracilinanus agilis. The sequence goes on along the minus strand of NC_058130.1, from coordinate 309,912,255 downwards.
AACTTCTTCTGTTTTGTTCCCAAGATGCAGTTGGTGTTACAGATCGGACGACCCTGTGCTTTTTATGCCATTTACTTGTCCAACCTGACCCCAGGGCCCAGGGGCATGGATGCTGGAGGTCTAGTGTGTGGGGTACTTTTGGCCCTAACATTCTTGCTTCTCTATAATTTTGTTACTAACTGGCTCTACGTATTGAATTTCAATTTCTTTTCAGGGCTTGCAGTGAGGATTCATAAAAGACCACCATGAAGATTTATGAATGCAAATGGGAGACATGCTCAATATGCTCAAAGGACCCATTGCCACCTCATACTGCAGACTTGGAGAGCATAAGCACCTGCAAACCATCAGGACTCATGTGCTTTAACTTTTGTCTCTGGAGGGATATAATAAAAGTATAAATCACATCTAGTGATGACTAGTCATTTCACTCACCCAACCAGGAACTAGAAAACTTCTACAATTGGTAAGCTGTTGGGAAAGAAGTATTTCTTTTATATGGTTTCCCTAGTGGGATTCTTTCTGACCAAAGAAGAAACTTAGAGAGCTGACTACTTAAGAAGACATTAGCCTTGGAAGGAATCAAGACATCTAGAACCATACATTATTGCTCACAGGGAATCCCATAGCCCAGGGTTTCAACTGAACACTACTACATATGCCTAAGCAGAAATCTCAGAGGAGTCAACATATGGCATTTCTCCTGAATGCATACAATGCTACCTGGAATAAAGCCACAGGCTTTAATATTATGCCTGCTGGCATCTGAGTGAGAGCCACGTTTAAATTATGCTTTGAAGTTTCAAAATATGTAACAACTCATGGTGCATACATTTCTGAAGTTGCCCTGAAAAGGGCTTCTCTTCTGGTTATATATAGCCTTAGCTCAGAAAATTCCTGATAGAAACAATATGATACCTGAGTTTTTTGTCAATATCTTCAGCAAGTGGGTTTGTACCTCAAAGAGATAATAAGGGAAAAGACTTGTACAAAAATATTTATAGCCACGCTCTTTGTGATAACAAAAAATTGGAAAACGAGGGGGATCTATCGATTGGGGAATGGCTGAATAAATTGTGGTATTTGTTAGTGATGGAATATTATAGTGCTGAAAGGAATAAAGAAATGGAGGGATTCCATGTGAACTGGAAAGATCTCCAGGAATTGATGCAGAACGAAAGGAGCAGAACCAGGAGAACATTGTACAGAGACTGATACACTGTGGTAAAATAAAATATAATGGACTTTTCTACCAGCAGCAATGCAATGACCCAGGACAATCCAGAGGAACTTAGGAGAAAGAACACTATCTACATCCAGAGAAATAACTGTGGGACCAGAAATGCATTAGAAAAATATATGATTGATCATGTAGTGCAATAGGGATGTGATTAAGGTTTAATATGAATAACATGGAAATAGGTTTTGAACAATGATACATGTATAACCCAGTGGAACTGCTTGTCAGCTCTGGGAGAGGGAGGAGAGAGCTGGGGAGGGGGGGATCATGAATCATTTAACCATGGAAAACTATTCTAAATAAAAATTTAAAAAATATATCTTCAGCAAGGCGATAGAGCTTGCAAAGAAATCAAAGTGTGTAAGGAAGATGGTTTGTCATGGACTAATGAAGAGTCATTCCATAAAAAATAGTTGTGTAAAATAATTTAACAAAATAGCCCCAGAAAAAGAGCAGGACCTCCAAAGACAATGTATTGTAACCAATCATCAACTCCTGAGGAGTTAGATTTTCTTTAGAGCAGGTCAAAAGTAGCCATGGAAAATGTGATAAGATTCTACTCATCCTTTGCAGAGAGCTTGATAATGGTTCAAAAGATATAATGATCCATCTGAGAAATGAATTGCATTTTTGTACCAACTGGAAGGTCAAAGAATTTGAAATTACTTCATTCTGCATCTGCTGCTCTGCCTTGTTTCATCTCCATGCAACAAGATGCTCCTCTATTAAGCTTATTACCTTTCTGCTAACTCAAGTCTTGATGGACACCACCTCCCCATAACTTCTTCCCTCTAAACTGGAGAGCTGGAGGGTAGAGTAACCAACTTCTCTCTATACCTTTCTTTATAGAAGGCAGAAAGTAGACTTTTGAACTCATTCCATTCTACATCTGCTGCTCTCTGCCTGGTCTCAAGTCCAAGGAACAAGATACCCTGGAACCAAGTACCCCCTGGTCTCTCTCCCCCACTTTTCTACTCTCCTGCCTCCTTTTATATGTTGTCTTCCCCTATTATACTGAAAGTTCTTTGTCTTTCTTTTTATTAATTGTACTCCCTGCATTTAATGCAGTGTCTGGCACATGGAAGATGCTTAGTAAATATTTACTGGATTGGTTTATCCCAGCTGCATGGAGACATTGTTTTTAGATAACGAGAAGGCTGAATCCAGAGTGAGCTCCTTTACCACCTAATAATACAGTTTGAAGTAGACTGTAGGAAACAGGAAGGTCCCAAGAGGCTCTGATAGTCTAGGCTATCTACAAACTCAGAATAAGAAGCACAGGTGAGTAAATCTTGAAAGGTTGGTGGTATTTCACACTTTTCTGTTTCATCAATTCCGTTGTTTTGAACCAATCATGTTTTCTGACAATGATAAAAGGCAAACACACCAATAGGGGTTTGTGTGCTGTGGCTTTGAGTATTTTCTGATCCAGAGAATACTTTGAATCTGGAGTGGTCTTCTCTGGGGTCCACTCTTTCAGTTCAGGGGTGTCCTGAGGTGCTACAGACATTTTGCTCTTTTGAAGAAATAAAGAAATGGTACTGGAAGGAACTTTAGAGATAATTTCATAATTGAGAAAAATTGAAGCTGAGACTTCAGTTGAAGAAAGGATTAATCAATGAAGTTAACTGGTTTGCTTATGGTAGTAGTAAGGTTTAAACCAGTGGTTCCCAAACTTTTTTGGCCTACCGCCCCCATTCCAGAAAAAATATTACTTAGCCCCCTGAAAATTAATTTAAAAAAAAAATTTTTATAGCAATTAATAGGAAATATAAATGCACCTGTGGCCATCACCACTCTCCTGGATCACTGCAACACCCACCAGAGGGCAGTAGTGTCCACTCTGGGAATCACTGTTTTAAACCAAGGTTTGAAAACAGGACTAAACCCCATATCCTTTCTACTAAACTTCTTTGTCTCTTTAACCCTCTTAGAAAAATAAAAAGAGAATTAAAATAATTTTTATTACAAAATGAAAATAATAACTACTTAATTAAAGGCTTTGGGCTTTCTTAATCATGAACTTTCCTTGTTAGTAAGGTTTTTTATTTTGGGGGGGGGAGGCATAGCAAAAGAGTGAAGGACTTGAAAATCAGGAAGATCTTAGTTTGAATCCTGCCTCATACACTTACTAGTTGTATGACCCTGTACAAGTCACAACCTTTATTTGCCTCCGTTTTCTCTCTTATAAAAAATAATAGCATCTACCTTCCAAGATTGTTTTGAGGATCAAATGAGATAATATTTGTAAAGTACTTTGCAACCCTTAAAGCATCATACAAATGATAGCTATAATTATTTCCTTAGAAAAAATGTACAAGTTGCTTATTTAATTCAATTTTCTTTATTTGTTCAATGCCACCATGTTGTATAACATGTTACTAGCTGATTATTCTTTGAGGAACTTGGTCACCAGATTTTTTGTGAAGTTTATCAATACAATCTTCTAGGGCTGAAATTTGTTTCTTAGTTTAGACAACCCTGTATTGTAGCTCATCAAAGCCTATGTCAGGCTTACTCGATCTTGAGGATCTATTCTGTAAGGTTTCAATGACTCATGAAAATATCTTTCAAATTATCTTTTTCTCTCCTCATCTATGAGGCAACTAGATGGCATAATGGAAAGACTGGGAGTTGAAGTTGGGCAGCACTTGTTAACTCTGTGATTTTGGAGAGCCATATATAATCTCTCTCAGTCCCAGTTTACTAATTAGCAAAAAAATGAATATTAATGGCATCTTCTCACAGGTTTATTGTGAGGAACATATGAGAAAAAATATAGTACTTGTTATTTTTCCTACCCCGTCCTCCCAATTTAGGCCTAGATAGTCTGTGAGAAAAGATTCTTTCATTGGTTGGAAGAGTGGATTAGATGATCCCTGAGGTCCTTTTCAACTTTAAGATTCCATATTATATGATAGGGCTAGGGTCAGGCTAGATTGGTGTGAAAATGGAGTGAAACTTCAATTAGCAGCTACATTTCTCTAAAATTGTAAATGTAAGTGACCAACTTACATGGTCCATCAAAAAAACAAAGCATTAGCATTTTCTAGTTCAGCACCTGATGGGTCCATTGGAGTTCTGGTTTCAGCTAGTGGTAGCCACATAAAGCAGCCAGACTCATCTGATCATCCCTAGGTGAAGAGGTATTTTGGTCACTGTAGAGCTGAGCTAGGGCTAAACTCAGGATTTCTTTCTTTTCTTTGTAAAACCGAAGCTCTTGACCCCCTCTTCTGGCTTCCTCCAACTCCCTCAGGGCCATCTGCAGCTCTTGAGAGACAATTCCTGGTGAATCTTGTTCCTTCATGATCCAGTCCAGGGCCATGTGACTCCTCATCCTTTCATCTAAAGAATACTGGGAGTAGTAGGAAATCACCTCCTGAGATTCAGGAAACAAAACCAGAGCAAAGAAACCAGTGAGAAACCAACAGACCCTTAGTATTTGGATTACTCATCCTCTCACTTTCTTCTCTTGTCTCTCCAGACCCAACCCAGAAAGGTTTTTTTCTGATAATTATGCTTCTCATTGTACTTTTATTAATAAACCACAATGCCTATATGACACTGAGAAGCAACATAGTACAGAAAAAAAGAATGCTGAGTTTGGAGTTGGAGACCTTGGGTTCCAATCTTGGATCTAAATACTGAAACCCAAGTGACCTTGGGCAAGTCTCTGAGACTTGGTTTCCTCATCTGTAAAATGAGAAGGCTGAACTAGATAACCTTGAATTTGAGCAATTAACACCGTTATTGTCATATTGATCAATCATTCACTCCTGTGTAGCATGACCCACATTTCTTAACAAAGAGTCTAAGAGAAAGCTAGTTAGAGGAAGTCTGGGGCAGAATCAGTATAAGAATCAATTCATCGTTCCTAATTCTACCTACTACATTTATGATATTAGTCCTAATCATTTCACACCTGAACTAGCCTGCTGGTTGGTCTTTTGGTCATAAGTCTCTCCTCACTCCCCAATCCCACTCTTTTAAAATCTGAGCACTTTTCTTATGTTGATTATCTCCAATTCCTCTATCTATCTATCTATCTATCTATCTATCTCTTATCTATATCTAATCTATCTATCTTATCTATTTATCTATTTGTCTGTCTGTCTTCCTGTCTATTTATCTATATCTATCTAACCTATCTTATCTATCTGTCTGTCTCTATCTGTCTCTGTCTCTTCTCTCTGTCTGTCCTTCTGTGTCTGTGTCTATTTATCTGTCTGTCTCTGTCTATCTATCTATTCGCACCTGGCTTATTGCAATAGCCTGCTAGTTGGTCTCCCTGGCACAAGCCTCTCCTGACTCCAGTCTATCTTCCACTCTGCTATCAAAACGATCTCCTTAATGCTAAGTTAACCACAAAACCTGCCCCCACCCCCATATCCAGTGAACTCCTATTGCTTTCTATTACCTCCAGAATTGACTATAAAATCCACTACTTGGCATTCAAAGCCCTTCATAACCTGCCCCAGCCCCAACCCAAGCCTTCCAGTCTTCTTAGATACTTTGCAACTCAGTGATAATGGCTCCTTTGCCATTTCTTGAACAAGATCCTTGGTCTCCTGACTTCATATATTTTCACTGGCTGTCTCCCATGCCTGAAATCCTTGTCTTCTTCTTCATCTCTGCTCCCTAACTTCCTTTAAGTCCAATCTAAAATGCTGCCTTTCACAGGAAGCCTCTTCTGATCCTCTTTAATCCTAGCACCTTTCCAATGTTGATTCATTCCAATTTGTCCTATCTATATGTAACTTGTTTGTACGTGAGGGTTTGCATGTTATCTACCCTTTAGCCTGCAAGCAGGGACAATTTTCTGTCCCTTTTGAAGAAATTCCCAATGTAAGTACCTCATCTGGCACAGAATAGCCAGGCTTAACAATAATAGCCTAAAGAGTCTTTATTGACCGACTGACTAAAGGTGGGGGCAGAGAACAAAGATGAAATGTCAGAAAGAAAGTATTATGATAGGATAAAGATGGAGTCAAGAAGACCCAAGGTGAAGCTATGCCTCAAGCACAGCCCTACTCTGTGGCTTTGACCAAATCTAATACTAACAATAAGCTAGGTACTGCATCTGCATCAAGGGAAGAGTTTCCATACCGGGAGTTCCCTGCAATGAAAAAATCACATGTCTGGGAAAAAAGAATAACATATTCATGCTTAAAGAGTTTCTTTGGCAAAGATTAGAATATTAGTCTCCACCTGACAATCCTTTTATGTACAGATGGCACAGTTTTTATGAGTATGCTTAAAACTGATGATGTGGCCTGATTGACTTGTTTATTTTCATTTCTATGGACACATGGTATTTATTTACCAACTTAACAAAATTAAAAACAATCATGAAATAGTGTTTACAGCAAAGTCCTTTTATGAAATCAAAGGGAAGAAGAAAAAATCCAAAGCCATTATAAATTCTTTCTTTCTCTTCCTTAGTAGTCAGAATGCAGGCAATGGTAGCAAATGGCACAGAAAAATACTGTAGCTAAAGTACATTTCCATTGCTATGTCTTCACCACTTATACTTGCCCCAATGCCAGATACTTTATGTACAATAAGATTTAAAATGCTCAAAAAGAAAAAAAATGAACCTGCTGCCTTATTGTCCTGAAGATTTCACTGAATAAACTGATGCCACTTACCAAAATCTTCTTATTTTTCCCTCCTACTCATCTCACATCACAGAAATCTAATAGCTACCCTACTATATGCCAGACATTTTGCTAAGCAGTTTACAAATATTGTCTCATTTGATCCTGGCAGCAATCCTTGAGAGGTCTGGGGTTGGGGAGCAGGAAATAAATATTTACTTAGTGCCTAGTATGTGCTAAGTGCTTTTACAAATATTATCTCATTTAATTCTAAAAAAAAATTCTGTAAGATAGTTGACATATGGTAACCTAAACTCTAAAAAAACCCTGCTATTATTATCCCCATTTTACAGATGAATAAACTGAGGCAAACAGAGATCAAGTTATTTGCCTAGGGTCACACATTTAGTACATATTCTCCAGTTAGATTTAAACTCAGGTCTTCCTGTCTCTAGGTCCAGTTCTCTATCCAGTGTGTTTCCTCCTGTCTCTGACATTATCTCCTCCTTTATCCCTGTCACATATGAAAAAGAGGTTCTTCTTGGAAAAGCTAATCCTTCTACATGCACAAATGATCCCATTCCATCCTATTTTCTCCAGCTCACTTATTCAATCTCTCCTTGTCTACTGGCTACTTTCCTACTGCCTACAAACATGCCTATATTCTCCTTCATTCTCACTTGACAAGATCCATCCATTCCTAGTAGCTATTCTCCTATACCTCTCTTCCCTTCTATAGCTAAACTTGAAAAAAGCCAACTACAATAAATTTCACCTTCTTTTCTTCTCACTTTCTTCTTAACTCTCTATAATCTAGCTTCCAACAAAAGCATCCAATCAAAAGTACTTCTTTAGGGGCAGCTGGGTAGCTCAGTGGATTGAGAGCCAGGCCTAGAGACAGGAGGTCCTAGGTTCAAATCCGGCCTCAGACACTTCCCAGCTGTGTGACCCTGGGCAAGTCACTTGACCCCCATTGCCCACCCTTACCAATCTTCCACCTATAAGTCAATACACAGAAGTTAAGGGTTTAAAATTTTAAAAAAAGTACTTCTTTAAAGTGTGGAAAATCAATATTGAATTGTGAAATAATTTTCCCCTTTGAGCATCAGAATGAAACAGTCTGATTTTAAACTGAGGTTATATCCAGTTTCTCCTTCTAGACTATTAAAATGAGTTGGGATCTTTTGTCTTTGTTAAGGCTAAGGGGTTTAAGGACAGGACTGGCCAGTGGTGAACCCCATGACCTACATGAAAGAGTAAGGGAAGTCAGCAAGCTCTTGCAGTCAAGTAGCAGAATGTGTTGGCAGTCTTAAGGAAAGATACACCTGTTTTGTGGGAGGAGTTGAGGTCTTTAAATACACCTCCTCAGTGGCTATTTAACAATCAGAGATGTCTTGGGATGTCCAAGGGAGGGACTGAATGGTAAGCTCACAAAGGGTATGTGTGTGTATATATATGCTTGCTAGAGAAGCATTCACTCTTTTTTTTTTACCTTGCCAGATTGTAGAGAGAATTTGCTGACCAGGTTAAAATGTCTTGACTGGTCAATTAATAAATAATTTTAAAATTAAGAAATATTGCCTCCTGAGGATTAGATTCATTACAAAAGTTACCAGTGATCATTCAGTTACCAATTTTAATGGATTTTTCTCTATCCTCATCCTTCTTGACCCATCTTTAGCCTTTGACAATTCCAATCACCATCTCCTTAACCACTCTCTATTCTTTAGATTTTTATGGCACTGTTTCTCAGTCTCCTTGGTTGGATCTTAGTCCAAGCAGACCTATTGTATATGGCTGTCCCTTAGGGCTTAGTTATCTTCTCTTCTTCATCCAAATTATTTCTTTTGATCTTATCCATTCCCATGGATTTATTATTTGTATGATCATGATTCTTCGACAAATTTATCTGACTCTAATCTCTTCTCAGTCTCAAATTGCATCTCTGATTATCTATTGGACATCTAAAACTGGATATCTTATTGGCATTTTAAACCTTGATATGTCCAAAATGAAGCTCATCTTTCCCTCAAACTGTCCCTTCTTCTCATCTTTCATATTGCTGTCAAAGGCATCATTATCCTCCCAATCATACCAGCTCGAAATCCAATGTAGATACCATTCTCAGCTCCTCACTCTGTCACTTCCTGATCCCCATATCCAAGTCTTATCAACTTTACCTGCTCACAACTCTCTCACATACGCCCCTTTCTCTCCTCTGAACCTGCTACCACCTTGATACTGGCCCTCAAGATTTCAATATTACAAGGGACTATTGTCTATTACTGGACAGTTACAAATAGCCTGCTGGTTTCTCTGTGGCTCAAGTATCTCCTCTTTCCAGTCCATTATCCACTCAGCTGTCATAGAGATCTTCCTGAAGAGTAGTTCTAATCATATTGCCCCCTCTCCCATTCTGCCTCCATTCAATAAACTCCAGTGTCTTTCTATGGAATGGGGTCAAAGTGGGCAGAGGATGATTCTAGCCCAAGGGGGCTAGAACTTTTTAAAGAAAACCTGGGATGACTACTTGTTTCTCCTATTATGAAAGGGATAGTTGTTCAGGTATGGATTGCCACTGAAACTATAGCTCTTTGATAATGGATCCCTCCTGGGAAAATGCCCTGATAGATCAGTTTATCTCTATGCCTCACACCAAGGAGCTAACTCTACCCTCATTCTTTAGTGGGGTCCATCTTACCTGTCGGGAACACTTGGTTTCCCGAAGGGCTTTCAGGCTTCCATTCCAATGCAGTAGCTGGAAAACAATCATCAGCTCCTGCAGAAACAGAACTACTGTTACTGACAGACTCTTGAGAAGTCTGAGTTGTAGGAAAGATTCTCCGACCAGGTGGTAGCAGAGTTTGAGAAAACACTCTTTCCTCCTCAGTTCCCTGGAGGTCTTAGGGGTGCAGGGAGCATGAAGCTGTCAAAAAATCCCAACCCCAAACCTTGTCACTTTTCAAACCCCCAAAGGGCTCAGACTCCTAAAACAAGAACCCTAAATAGCATATTGATACCTGCAGTAATAACAGTTCTAAATAAATCAGTCAAAGGAAGTAACCAGCATAAAAGTAAATTTAACCAGGAAATCATGGTTCTTATTAAAATATGACTTCACCTTGTTCACATTCAGGGTCTCATTGTGTAATATTGCTCCCAGAATATCAACAGCAATATGACAGTGCTAGGTTTATTTATGTAGCTCTTTAAGATTTAATGAAGCACTTTCTTCATGATATCCCCATAAGAGAGGTAGTAAAAGTGTGAAATACATTGATGTGACACTGTGAGGTTCATTGAATTGCTTTACTTTGGTCAAGGAGACCTGGCTTCAAATCCTGTGGCAGACACATTATCTGTTTGACCATGAACATGTCATTCAACTTACTTTCCATTTTCTGTAAGCTACGTTGCTTGGTTTGGACTCTAGGAACATAATACCCCAACCCAGGATAAGATAATCACCTGAAATTTCATTATGTTGGCCAATTCACTTTTGGATATTCAATGCTCAACTCTCTCACCCTCTGGTTGGTGAACACCAAACTCCTCCCAAAGGTTTCCTTTTAGAGAGCTGACATCAAATTTTTGCTAACTCCACTTTTTGCCATTTTTCTGGGCTTTGAAATTCAGGAATATCATCTCTCTGCTGTACCCTCCCCCATCTTCCAACTTCCTTTTGTTTGTACCTTCCTCCATTAAATTGTAAACTCCTTGAGGGCAGAAAATATTTTCTTTTTTTTTATTGTATCTGTATAGTGCCTAGCACATAGCTTTGGCTCTTCATTTGTTTTCAGAGTACCTATGACATTATGAGAGGGATGCCTTCTTGACTTGCTTATGAGTTGGCCTTAAGTGAGGCAGAGTTGCACAAAGTCATCAGACTCACTTTTCTCTTCCAGTCAATAAAGTCTAATGGCAGGTCAAAAGTCAAGATGACTGGCAGTGGATGACCTTGGCGTCTTCAATATCCAAGTTCTAAGCTCTCTATATCACCTACTTCAGATTTCTTTAGGAGAGAAGCCAAAATATATAGTGGTACAAGTCTGGAAAGGACTGAATAGGACTCTAAGGGGTACAGAGATAGCAGATCATTTAAGATTTGCCCCAATGGCAACCTTAAATGTAGGTCTCTTCTAAAGGAAGCTAATGAGTCATTTGAAGGATTTACATTTTTCTACTTGTTTGTGCCTTCCTGTGAGCCCCTATACATCTGATTTTTCTGTGGCATGATAAAAACGCTTTCCTGTTACCCTGAGTGCTCATACGGAATCTAGAATCCTGGTACCCACATTTGGGGAAAGCTAATTTGAGCCAAATGTTATAGTTTTTTCTTTGGTAACTTTGGGTGAAAGTAGTGAATCAAAGAAAGAAACCGATTATTTTTGTGCCTGTCCATAGATCTAAACCATGTGAGCCCAGAGTCTTTGGGGATTGGGAGAATCTGGAATTACACTTCTATGACCATGTTCTATCTCTCCCAGCAGAATGTTAAGGTATCACGAGGGCAAAGAGTATAGGGACTGTTTAATTTTATTATTACATCCCTGATGCCTAGCACCATGACTTACACAGAGGAGAAACTTAATAAATGTTTTTCAAATTGATTTTTTAAAAATTTGTCTTCCTGAAAAAAATAGTCCCTGGAAAAGAAACACACATGGTGCTCATTCATATGTGGTATCTGTTCTTCTTCATAGAATTTTCTGTGTAGCATACTACATAGTTTAGTATAGTAGACCAGACCAGGGGCTGATCTTCTGAATCTCTTCCAGGAAATTGATTAAAAAAAATAATAATGTGGATTGAGCCCTTTAGGGAAAAAATGAGCTGAGGTCCTCACCCCACCCGACTTCCTGGTTCACTCTGTCATTCATTCAATTTAAGACTAGAAACAACTGGACTCTGTCAGGTTAGAGCTTCCTGTTGTTGTCTCCCATTAACAACAATGTTTGGTTTTCCAGCTGCTTTAGGGGGGGAGATAATGTACATGCCACTCCCTCAAGTGTCTCTGAGAGCCCTGGACTGGCTCTGCACTTCATCAGAAACAAGAAAAACAAACAGTGTAAATTGATAACTTGGAAAACAGGTGGGCATCATCTCCCTACCCAAGAGCATCAGATTTAAGAGGAAAAGTTTATGGGATGGGTTTTTTTAAGGTGACCTGGAGATTTTAGCAAGATATAAACAAATAGTTCTTTTTGGAATTGTATTAGTTCTCAAGGACTAACCAGCTGCAGATTCAAGTTAAAGATGGCACCTGGCTGACTGCACTCTGACCTTGAAGAGACTTATTGTCTAGCTTTTCTCTTCCTTTCCCTCCACCCCAATCATGCCTGGAATCTTCTTCACAACATACCCACTCTCCAAAACAAAAACTGTTTTCTACATTTACATAATCCTGAAGTCATGCAGAATCAGCTCACATTTCACTTCCCAAACTGGATAACAGATCTCTATTGGTGTTTCCCAAGCAGCTTGAAAACACCAGCCTTGTATTTTATCCTATGTGATCCATGTAAGCATATTTTCCTGATGTGTCCTATGCATCAGGGATATCAAGTTGCTGCTCTTGTTGCAGAAACATTTCATTTTGGGTGGGAGTCACTTGCAAATCCAGAGTGATTTCATGTTTAACCCAGGCTACGAAAGAAAGCACTTGTTTCCAAGCATGCAAACATATCTAATGGAAAGGAAGAATAGGATAGGATGTGCTTCAGAGGGTTTCTGCCTTTCTTGCCAACATGGATCTATTCTATCAGGGTGGGTCTCTTCCCTCTTGTATCCCCCAGCATCTGGTTTGGAGGATTTGGAAAGCATTTGTTCAATATGGTTCCCATAATTATTTAACATTTATGGACTGTATGCTACACATATACCTTGAGCATACAAATAAAATGCATGATACTTTACTGGCCAATAAAATTTTTAATAAAAGGAAGAATGAGCAGACCCTTTCCTGACTCATAGCACTGGATGGAATCCTAAGAGTTTGTTCTACTTATCGCCCTGCTCTTTGGTGGTCTTAACTCAACCACCTGAGGCAGATCCAATATAATTTTCCTATTTTTTCCTGAATAGCCACAAAACACATACAAGCTACTATTTCCTGAAGCCTAAAATGTAACTTCCATAGTAGCAGAAACAGTATGTCCCTTTGATTTTAGGTTGCCAGAAAATATGACCTATGGTTAGTTTTGCCTTTTGCCAACTCCTTTTGTGTTATCACTCTAGCACAGAGTTTCCCCCAAATTCCTTGTGATAAGACATTAGACCATGAACAAGTAGCTTCTTAAAAGAAGCAGAGAGGCAGTAGGATCCAGTGGAACTTCCATCCAATTCAGAGTCAAGAGCCCTGGATTCTAATCCTGCCTTTATCTCAAACTATGTGATTGCGGAATTTATAAAATTAAGTTGATACTTTCAGTGCTACTTGGTTCACATGGTTGTTGTCAGGATCAAAATGAGTTTATGTATAAAGAATATTTAATGAGCCCTAAAACCCAATATAAATATGAGCTGTTATTCTTTTAAAACAAGATATGCTATTTCATTGATGTAGCGAACTCTTGGAAAAGAAATTCTCTACTAACACAGGTCAGCAACTGTGCTATAATTTATAGTTTTATGGTATTGTTTAGGTCATTGAAGTATTAAATGACATACCCAGGAGCATTTAATCAGTAAGTGTCAGAGGTAGGATTTGAACTCTGGTCTTCTGAACAGAGGCTATCTCTATTCACTGTTCTATGCTGCCTCTATACACATATATACCCTTTTAAGCTAGAAGCTGGAAGCTCTAAAACCACATGCCCAGTGGACCCATACCTGGCAGTAAAAAGGAAACTAGCAGAGCACTGTCAGACTCCATTCCATTTGAAACTAGAAGGAAGCAGGTAACATTGCCAGAAGATATTTGTGGCCTCACGGTATTGAAGGCATGAATAGTTTTCTCTTCTCCCCTCCCCTCCCCTCCCCTCCCCTCCCCTCCCCTCCC
>NC_058130.1:309836724-309898071 GCF_016433145.1 Gracilinanus agilis | reverse complement strand
TCTCTCTCTCTCTCTCTCTCTCTCTCTCTCTCTCTCTCTCTCTCTCTCTCTCTCCCAGTCTGAAGGTACTTCCACTCAACACTGTCCACCTTCTTGTGGAAGCCATAGTCATATATTCCCTTTATGTGTTCCTCTCCACGTATGCAACCTCACCATATATTTTCTGGAGGTATCCATCCACTCTTCCCATTGATGACATATTTATTTGTGGGAAAATATGTTTCTTGGTTATTTATTTATGGGGAAATGTTCAATGGCCACTTTTCTTACTCTATTTCATTAAAAGCCTTTACTTTGAACTAATTGTGACCTTTGGTTAAATAATAAATAGCCCATTTAATATAAATAATATAATATTAAAAATAATAAAAGCTCCACCAGTATATGGGTAGGAGCTCATACATGCATACATATATATATGTATGGACATCAATGGATATAGATATGAAGATATTAACCCACAGCTACCTTAAACCTGGAGTATGTTGCTTAGAGGAGTCCATATATAAGTGGGGGAGTGGGAGGTGAGGTGCATAAACAAGCAGAAGAAAATCAGTACCTGAAATTCCAACATAGTTTTCCCCATGTTTGACTCCAGCATATAGTGGTAGGCTCCTATACTGGTGCTTGGGTCATCAGCATCATTTATAGTGCCCTTGGAAAAAAGCATGATAAGAAAAGATTACTTGCTGATTTTTTGTTCCACAATGAGTTCTTCATGCCAGTAACTCTAGGGAAATACAATAGCCTTGATAATAAGCACCTCAAACTAGTTCAGTAGTTGGCTTTGGATAAGATTCTTAGCCTCCCTGTCTCAGAAAGAAAAACATTTTAATTTAGTTTTTCATCAGAATAAAAGTCCATTAGAATGTTATTTGGGACAGTGGAGAGAGTCCTGGAGTTCTGGTTCAAATGAGATCATATTTGTAAAGTACTTAGCACAGTGCCTGGCACATGTGTAATAGGTGCTTAATACCTATTTGTTCCTTTCTCTTCCTCGTCCTTTTTATCCTGTCTCTGATGCTTGCTACTTTCATTGAGTAACTTAAGCTCCTTGGGCCTCAGTTTTCTCTTCTGTAAAATGAGAGAACTGGTCTAGCTGGCCTCTGCGGTATTTCTAGTTTCAGACCTATAAGTTAAATAATAGTGAAATCATTTACAAATTGATTTTTACTTGTATAGGCTTCTCCCCATTTTTATATAGTTGCCCTCTAAATGCCTTCTCAGCTGTCAACCAATATGACCATTCAAATGAATGATAACAGTGTCCTTGGCACTATACTGGAAAAGGATGGAGCTGATCTATAAAGAAACCTATGGCTGCAAGAACTGCCTATACTTTACACTCATGGTTCGTGACTGAGGCTTTCTATAATACCCTGCTGTTGGATATGGATGTGGATCTTGGCTTGTATTTCCTTCATGCTTGGATTATTTAAGCCTCAGGAAACTAGGTGGATAGATAAATGGTGGAAACTGAATTCCTTCAAACTTAGATGGGGGGGGAAATAAGCTCTGAAAAGGCCTGTGGCTAAGTGGATCCAGTAAGAATTAGGCCCTTTAATAAAGACCATCTAATAGTGAATGGCCAAGAATTCCTGGGAATTGTGGGCAATGATAGCTTTGTGGGACTAAACAAACAAAGTGGCCTGCATCAAGTAGCAGCAAATTCATAGCTTTTGAATGCAGCAACATTAACATGCTACTACTGAAATATTTCTGCTGGCTTTTAAATATCCCAGAGGAAATCTGCCCAGAAGTCTGCAAAGAATATACTTTTTTTACCTTAAAAATTTCCATTAAAAATGATAAATTACCTTTACCTTGAGAAACTCCCTAACAGCCTCGTCACCTTGAGAGTAAATTCCTAAAGAAACTAAGCTCCATTTCCCTAACTTTGTCCCTTAAAGATAGTCATTTGCTATTCACAAAATAACAGAAATAAAAGCCTCCTTTCATTCAGGTTCAGATATAGAAGAGGTCTCCCCAACATCTCTTTGCTGATAAAACTACTCTCCTGCCCTTTGCTCTCATCCCCTTTCATCTTTTCTAAGTGATAAGAGCATTTTTGATCGAAACAGCTTACACTATGATAATTCTGGAACTGTTTTAAATTCTTGCCTCACATGGAAGCAGAAATTTCTTTCTGCATGACAGAATCATTTCAGTTTGCTGAAGGGCAAAGATGGAGATCACCTCATCCAACCTCCTCATTTTTTTTTACAAATGAAGAGGCTGAAATCTAAAGTAGCTGAGTGTTTTACCTAAGCTCATACAGATCTTACAAGCATATGAGCAGCCCCCAGATTTGAACGGGTAACTTCTGATTGCAAATCTAGAACTGTGGTGAAGAAATATTCTTATGAAGGGGAAGAGAGGTGGGAATAATTGTCAACAGCCAATAATCTAAAAATCACATCTATTTTGGAATGAAGTCAGATATCAATGCATGTGCTGTGTACACACACAGATGCACGCACATACACACACACACACACACACACACACACACACAAACACACACTTTGTATCTCTCCCTAATTTCATCTCTACTCAACCCCTACTTCTATATGCTGAGAATATTCCCAGGAAGATAATCTCCAGGAATAATCTCCTCTGTTGGATTATTGAGATGTTCTCATCTAAATTAATGGATGATTTTGCGCTCACATTGCCTCACTAAAATCCAATTCATGATAAATCAAGGCATCCCTCACCATGATTCAAAACAAAGAAGGAACAACTGTAGACAGGTTTTTTTTGTTTTTTTTTCCTGAAAGCCTTCTCATGGGCTTGACGCCTTGGCATAAGAAAGGAGTAAAAACTTGAGATTTAGGGGCTATATTGACTATTTCATATCACTAGTTTACTATTTCAGATTTAGGGTGCTGATGTAGGTCTTATGGCCTTAGATGAATTAATACCCCTCAAAGAGTTAGTTGACTTTTCATGGATAAGATCTGGGCTATAATTGGGTGGCAAAAGCTATCAACCTTAACTTAAAGACTGAGCAACTGTCCCTGAGAGATTGTTTTCCCCAAAGTTGGGAGCTAACAGCTAATCTCTATTTTCCTGACTTCTAGTCCAATGTCTTTCAATGTCTTTCATCGCAGCCAACTTCTCATCCCTTGTAGGTAGAAGCACTTACACTGGTAGAGGCAATGGCTTCCTGAACGCTTTCTATAATGAACTCCTTAGTGATTCTTCGAGAGGGCAGTTCATTGAAGAGAGAATTGATCAGGGCCACCTTGGCTGCATCCCGTCTTGCCTCTGCTCTGCTTAAACAGCACTGAACAATATGTTTGAAAAGGAAAAGAAAAAGGAGTTACTTAGGTCAACAATTTTCTCATTCCTCTGATTTTATGGGGGAGGTGCATATTCTTACATATAGGGCAGCTGGGTGGCAAAGTGGTTAGAGTGGAGTCAGGAAGATTCATCTTCCTGAGTTCAAATCTGGTCTGAGACAATTACAAGCTGTGTGACCCTGGGCAGGCCATTTATCCCTGTTTGCCTCAGTTCCTCCTTTGTCAAATGATCTAGAGAAGGAAATGGCAAACGACTTCAGGTTCTTTGCCAAGAAAACCCCAAGTGGAGTCACAAAGAGATGGATATAACTGAAATGATTGAACATGAACAAAAAATTCTTACACATGTTTTCACTATTCCTATAGAGATGGCCTTCAATTTTCTGTTTATTCTAGATCACATGATCAAATTTTGTTTCATGACTATGAATTGTGATCATCTACAAACCACTTCATTGGCTGTAGCAAAAAACAAACACACACACACACACACACACACACACACACAAAACAGACAGTACTATCTCCTTATTATCCTCTTCTCTCAAGGTTTTCATGATACTGCTTCCTCCTGTCTACTTTGCTGAATCTTCATCCAGGTCATGTTCACTAACATAGATGTCCCACTAGCCTCTGTCCTGTGCCCTTTTCTCTTCCTCTTCTACACTGTTTCACATGGTGATCTCATAAACTTCATTATCAGTTCTATTTTGATGATATTCATATCTATTTATCTAGTCCTGACTGAACATCAGTTTTGAGTCTCCAGTTTTCTGTTGAACATCTTGAACTGGATGACCCATAGATATCTTAAACTAAGCATGTCCAAAATGTGATTATCCTTCTCCCCAAACTCTCCCTTTGTCCTACCTTCTTTATTACTTTCGATGCTACCACCATATTCCCAGTCACTCAGGTGCACAGCTTAGGTGTCTTCCTCAATTCTTCACTTTTTGTCACCATCCCTTCCCATCTAATCTGTTACCAAGTCCTGTCAATTTTACTCTTGTAATATTTCTCACATAGGCTCATATGGTCTCTTCTATCCTCCGATGCTGCCACTACTCTAGTTTGGGGCCTTTTCACCTCCCACCTAGACTACTGCAATAGTCTTTTGGTTGACTCCAGACTTCAAGTCTCTTCCCATTCCAAATCATCCTCCACTCAATTCAATCAAAGTGAATTTCCTAAAGGACAGATATGACCATGTCACTCAATAAACTACTCAATAAACTGGAATAGCTCCCAATCAAGATCAAATATAAAACCCATTGTTTTGCATTAAAAAACCTTTATAATCTCTCCCTCTCATCTTTCCAGTTAGTTTATATCTTATACCACCTCTTTCCATGTATTCTTTGATCTAGTGACATTGGTCTATCTCCTTGTTCTTCCTTCTAGCAGACACTCACACTCTGGATATCTCTGGATTACATTTTCTCTGGCTTCCTTCACTTTATTCTGATCTCTGCTTAAATCTCACCTTCTCCAGGAAAGTTTTTATGGTTTTTTAAAATAATTTTAGGGCCTTCCCTCTGTTTATTATTTGCCATTAATCTGGTATATAGCCTTTTTGTACATAATTGTCTGCACTTGCTCTTCCCCATTACCTGAACTGTTTGAGAGAAAGAATTTGTTTGCCTTCCTTTGTATCTCCAGCACTTAGCATAGTGCCTAGCACATAATAAGTGTTTAATAAATACTCTCCACTAATTGTAACCTCTGCTACTGTAGAAGGCTGACACTGTTGAATCAGTAAAGCTATAGCACACAAGATTTCTGCAGTACTTCAGTCCTAACATAGTAAGCCAAAGAGAAAAGAGGGCCACCAGGCTGACTAATGGGGCCAGGGGGAGGGAAGAGAAGAGTGGTTTACAGGCCATTTGGAAAAATGAAGCAGGTCAAAACTTTCTGCAGATCAACAGTGGGATAGGATCCAAGAGTGACTAATGTATTTTCAGCTTGGGCAAGATAGAGAGAGCCAGTGGAAAAGCAAAACAAAACCAAAAAGGCAATTACTGAGGAGGAGTTTTTAACTGATTTAACTAGAAGAGACAGTTCCTTTATCCTTTAAAATTGAAAACATGATTAGAGTTCAGAAAAGTTTATGTAGAAAATTTTGCTGCATTTCCACAATGATGTGGATTGACAAGTTCAGCCACTCCTTAAAGCCTGCCTGCATAAGGTACAGGCCCATAGCCAAGTACCCAGTGAAAATATATTATAGGCTTCCCTAGCACTAAGAAAAAGGGCTGAATAGGTATCCACATTGCTTTGCATTGAGGGCTTTTTGCATTGTATGCCAAAAACACCTGAAGTAACTCTTAAATGATATTTTAAAATTATTCCTGAAGGAGAGGGAAAAAACAAATACTTTTTTGATTTTCTTCTTTGCAGTTCTTTTTCTTTTCTAGCCTTTCTAATTAAAATAAAAGTCCTATTTCCATTCATTCTGAATGGTATTATGGCAAAGGAATTTTTGAAAATGTGGTACTTAAATCCCTGTTG
Organism: Gracilinanus agilis; assembly: GCF_016433145.1. Classification (NCBI taxonomy): domain Eukaryota; kingdom Metazoa; phylum Chordata; class Mammalia; order Didelphimorphia; family Didelphidae; genus Gracilinanus; species Gracilinanus agilis. Next base: position 309,892,258 of record NC_058130.1, on the reverse strand, counting down.
AGCAGTTGCATAGACTGCATGGTGAATAATATTAAATTTCCTTCATCGTTCTTGGTTTCTTTTTAACAGGGTGCTAATTTTCTGAATGTTTTGCTAGTATTAACAGATAACTGTAGAAGTGGTTCATTGTGAAATGCATTCGACTTTTCCCAGCTTAAGATGGAGCATTTGGGGTTGCAGAATGGCTGGCTCTCAAGGAACTTTATAACTTTCAATCTAAATAATGCCAATTTAAACCATCTTTGGGAGAAAGAGAACTAGTAAACACCACATTGATAAAAGAAGCCCTTTCTTTTAAGTAAAACCAGCTAAGTATCAGATCAAAGAAGAGGCATACATTTACAACCAAATGGGATTGCTTTAGAGATCAAAGGACTATATATCTGAAAGGATGGAATGAGCCTTATACTCAGAGAACATTAAAAGGAGCTATGAAGACTTAAAATATCAAGGTTTTAAAGAAGTCATATGTTTCTACTTATTGTTCCAATTTATAAAATCTTCTGTTAATATGGAAGAGAGAGTGCACTAATTAATAAGCACATAAAACAAATTCTGGATCATCAAATAACATTTCTTGCTATTTTATTTCTAAAAAACAACTGCACTTCCAAAAAGCCCATGTGAAAAAAAAGCCCAATATTTTGATTATCAAGGTAAAGATGGTTTTTGCATCTTTTTCTTAAAGGTCACTCTCTTCCTTAGGGAATTGTCCTTCAACTTCCTTTCCTACATCATGAAAACCTAGTGTTGGACAAAAAAGAAAAAGCTTTTGTTATTTTTCCTGTGAAATAATCTAGGTAAAATACCTAAGCCAAAGCAGAGAGAACCAAGAACAAAAACATCATTAATTTTATTAAATTAACCATTAATCAATCAATCAGTGTGACACTTAAAAAATGAATCCCTCATGATGACATTTCTTCATCTGTAAAATGAGAGGAACAGACCAAATGTTCTCCAAGGTCCCTTCCCATCTCTGATGTTCCCTGATTCTAAAGTAATAGAGTTTTGTGTTGATGTTGGCACTAGACAATTTCAGCTTCAAGAATGAGTAAAGTGAGGAATAAATTATGAGATTATTTCAGAGCAGATCCCCAAACACCAATACTTTGCCAAGAGGAGTTGGACTTTCTGGACACGTATCACATTAACAATTTTTTAGCAAACATCAAAATCATAGAGTTTTGTAAACTCTTTTGTATGTGATAACCATTTATTGACAAAGTTAACTTCTTTCACATTTCAAAAAAGCATAAAGCTAAAATGTTTAATGAACCACTTTTCTTTATTAATTCTATCCACTCACTGATTCCTGGACTGTGGTACTATAATTTCCAACTGGCAAACAGACCTTGCCAAGTATTTATCAGGCTGTTTAGTGAATTCCATTCATCGTTAAATTAAAAACCACAAGAATCATTTCAGAGGCTCCAAGATTTTAGTATCAACAATCTCTTGTCCTGAAACTAAGTTGCAAAATATAAATCTATATAGATTCTTCCATGGAAGAAGCTCAAAAATTTCATAACGTCACCAATAACAGAGACAATGAATTTGGAATCAGGAAAGCTGGGTTCGAACTCCATTCCTACCACCTGTGTGACTTTGCCAAGTCAAGAAATCTCTATGCCTCAGTTTTCTCATCTGTAAAATTAAGAGGTTGCGCTAGCTGGCCTTTCTGCCAAATTTATGTTACTATGATCATTTTTTCAGCTCACCTGTGAGGGACAGCAGAGCATAACCATGAACACTGAGCACAAAGAAGTTGGAAAATGTGGTGAAAGTTGCAGAGAATATATACATCCCCTGCTCCCAGACCCAGTATGTCCTTCAGCATTTCTTAAACTTTCCAGGAACCACCTTGACAGGACAAAAGACTCCATAAATCAGTCCAACACACCCACCCATGGATCCCCTTCCCCTCTCCTAACCCCACTTCATTGCCATCAGCCACCTACCAGAAACCTCAGCTCAGCTTGGGAATGAGTAGTGGTGGAGAGTTGAGAGGATGGAAGGAAATGAGGAGGATAAGTAGCAAAATGTAAGTATCTGATGGGGTGTAAAGAGGAGTTTTGTGTTACTGTGTATCTCATCTGCTTATGCTGAAGCCCATTAGAGCCAGAGGCTCTGGTTTCATATTCTAACTCTTATCATTTGTTACATATTGGACAATTCCCTTGACATTTGGGCCTCAGTTTCCTCATCTGTAAAATGGGGGTGGAGGAATTAACAAAGGTCTATTCCAACTCTAAATCTATGTTCTTTGCCATTTTGCACTGCAGGAAGAAGAAAAGTGAATAGAGAGAAGTTAATATTATCAACTACCATAAAAGGGTAGAGAATGATGAAAAAATTAGTAAAAGAACTTCTTGCCTGGAGATCCAACTTACTGCCTTGAACCAGAGTTAGTGAAATCCCAGGCTCAGGAATTCCCGTAGACAACAAATCATCATGCCTGGTGTTTTAAATAAGCCTTAAGGCCACAGTAGATAACTACCTGGAGAAGTATGGCTCTCTAAGCAGCTCCGTACTGCCTCTCATTTGTTGTAGGAACATGCTACTAAAATGCTACATCTTATGCCAGATCTTATCCCAAAGAACAAAAGTGAACAAGAGTGAAATTTGTTTCTACTTAGTCACCCGACAATTCAACTCCACAAAAAATTATTAAGCACCTACTATGTGCAAGGTTTTAGAAACATCTATACAAAAAATAAAACCATTCCTTCCTTCAAGGAACCTACATTTTACTGGGGGTGGGGAGAGGAATACATGTTCAAAGTTAAATAAATACAGGTTAATGGAGTAGAGAAGAAAGCAATAATAATGGGGGTGGGGAGGGGAGAGAGAGGAGGTGTTTAGGAAAAGCTTCCAAAGCTGAGTTGATTTGAACCTTGAAAAAAGCCAAGGGTTCTAGGAAGTTCTGGAGAGGGGGAAGTATACTTCAAGCTTGGGGGATAGCCTCTGAGTAAAGACATAGATCACAGTCTAGCACGTACATTAAATGAGAATAATGTATTTCATATTATTTTCACTGGAAAGGTCATTTGTGGTCAGATTGTGGAGGGCTTTAAATGACAGTTGAGAGGTTTGTATTTATCTAATAATGAACAATTGAAATTTTTTTCAATGAGGTAGCAGTGATATAGGTTACAGGATCCCCTGGACACCCCAAAACTCCAAAGGAACCCCAAGTCAAAGGGTACATGAGGAATTCCCCATTCTTGCACCCCCTGAAGTATTGGTTAAAGAAAGCAACTGAAGGAACTGTATGATAAAAGAAGTCTCTGAGAGTCACATTTTCATAGCATTTCCCCTAGTTTCCTGATAAGCACAGCAATATGCACCTTCTGTTTGCATTGAAGTGAGGTAAACTAAGTCATTGTCCAGAAAACCTGTTTTTCCCGGGGGAAAAGTAAAAATCAGAAATGAGCTTTCTGTGAAAGTCCAAATAACATTCACATGAGAAAATGACTCCCTTTACTGCTTCACAGTCCAGGATAAGAGATACAGTGGAAAGTCCCAAATCCCACGCTTCTGACCAAAAAAATAGCTTCCAGACAGATGATAAGGGTTGCTGCTGCTTCCCCAAGGTTATGTATCAGTTATGAACATTTTCTTTGTATCTTGAACCCTATAAAAACTGCATTATAATTTTAGTTAGGGGCAGCCTTCTCTAGGAAGATTGCCCTGGCCAGCTAGGTACTTTTACTAATCAATAGATTAATAAATAAATATTGGTTCCACTAATTTGAACTTCTGGGTGTCTGGACTCGTTTTCTGAGGTACTCCACTTCAGCATCTCAGACATTAATTAATTCCCTGAGATATGCAATTAGTCTTCTTTTGTGGTCAGGGACACCTGTACTTTTTACAATCAGGGACACCTGTGCTTTTCACCTCAACACCTGTATACCACATCCCCCCACCCCTGTTTTTTGGTCACGTAGTCTCTGATCTCTGTAAAATATAAAAGCTTTGTATCACTTCTCTTCATGGAGGCTGACCTTTATCTGCACCTGCCTCCCAGCCATTCAACTCACATTCAACTTGCATTCAACTTAATAAATTTCTTTATTTTTAAAGATAAACATCAGAGCCTGTCATTCTTGAGGGAGCAACCTTCTCAGCCTGGGTTAATTGTAAGCTGTCCCACAATAGCAGCATGATTAGACCTGAGTCGTAGGAATATTATTTTGGTAAATGACAACCTTGTTTTATGAAACCCCCAAATTTACCTTTGTCCCATGGGCAATTGCCTTCTAGGAACTCTCAGAGTGACCCCAATCCCAGACTGTACAATGTCATCAAACACCCATTAAGCACCCTGAAGAGGAGTGACAAAGGTAATCAAATCTTAAGTTCCTTTTTGTCTTAGAAGTTTCTCACACTGTATCTATGCCTCTCTCAGGAAGTCCAGTCTCCATGTAAGCCAATCAATTGTCCTTCCTGTCCTTTGTTCCCCAAACTATATATAAGACCCAAGTCCTTCAGTTTGTTGAAAATTCCCATGATGGACATTCCCATTCATGGTGCATTTTCCCCAAGATCTTGTTCCCAGAGTCCCAGAGCTTGGTTCTGTGTGGTATATGTTTATGACTCTGGTAGCCATACAAACTCTTGCCTCCCTTGTCCTAATTAAAGACTTGTTCTTTGTAACTTAGTGGTTCTGTGTTTTCCCAGGTTGACAATTGTGTTAAATGCAGCTAGCTATGAACTGACCTCACCCTGACCCGAGAGCCATAAATTGCCTGAAGATGGTCAAGCTGGTCTAAACCTGTTAAAAACCGGTTCTATGGTTTTTTTGAACACTCACTGTTGCTATACCTGAGGGTTGCTGTTCTGGCCAGTTGCTGATATTTCCCCAAATTCCCCTGCCCATATCTATGCAAAACAACTTACATGAGGGTTCCTAGTTACCCTTCCATCTTAACTGTAGAATGTTCCATCTCTCATGCTTGAAGCTGTACTGTTCAGTTGTGTCTTCTAAAAATTGCATCCCACTCTCTGTACTTTGGTGTTCTAAAAGAACCCATGTACTGAACCCCCTCCTCAGGTGCTCCAGTACTCTGGTGCCATATGGGGTCCCAAATCACAATGCTCTTGTCTTGATTAAAGACCCTCATTACTGCAGCCTTTTGCCATCTTTTATTTTAGATTGACAGTAGAAATTGTGGTATTTCTCAGCCAGGGTTCCTGGACAAATCACCCTCCAACTAGTGGTTGGATAACTTGAAATGCCAAAGCGAAAAATATTTGTGAACATGCTAAGGAAGACTGATTACTGATAGCAGCTCCAGCTTTTTAGGGCACAGGTTTGGTTTATTCTCATTCAGGTTTGCTTAGAGTATACAGTGGCATTCTATACCAGTTTAGGGTAGAGAATCAATACCTTTCATAGGAGAGAAAAAAGGGAGAGAAAGGGGCAAATTAGTCAAGGGAAAAGGGAGAGTTTCTGGGAGAATATTTGTCATGCAGCTGGCAAAGTTTTTTTTTTTATTGGAATATGAAAACACTTGTTCAAGTGCAGGAAAGAAGAGGAGGTGACCAAATAGTTCTGTAATTGTTAAAGAAGCCTCTAGATCTAAGACAGCAAGGTTGAGGTAACCATTTAAACAAAGCTTTAAGTGTCTTATCTAAGAACAAATAGTTTTTTCCCACGTTGGATGGGATCCTCTGCTTTAATGTGTCCTTACATAGTGTATTATATTTTATTTTTCTTTCAGTGGCTATTATAGATTGGAAAGGGGAGAGACTAGAAGCTGGAGGACCACTTAAAAGGCTATCATAATAGCCCAGAGAAGAGATCATTGGTAACACTGGAAAAAAGCAGTTTTAGTGAGTAATAGGGTCAGAAATCAGACAATAAGAGGTTGATAGTAGAGACAGTTATTGTAGAGATATTTTCTTAGGAAGTTTTGCTGGGAAATGGAAGAGAGTTAAGATGATAATTTGAAGAGATAGCAGGGTCAAGTGCTGATTTTAACAAAACATTTTTAAATTTTAGTTTTTTCATTTTTCCCCATGATTACATGATTCTTATTGTCTCCCTTTCCTCTTCCCTTCCCTCTCCTGGAGTTGACAAGCAATTCTACTGGGTAATACATCAATATATTAAAGTGATGATTTTTAAAGGAATGTAGAGACCTCAACACATTCATAGGCAGCAGGAAAACCAGTCATTTAGTCAATAAGCATTTATTAAGTGTTTCCCGTATACTATGTGGCAGGTACTGTACTAAATTCTATACATACAAAGAAAGGCAAAACAGGGGTCTTATTCTCAGAGCTCACATTAAAATAAGGTAGACAACATGTATATAACTATATACATACAAGATATATACATTGCATGTAGGGTAATGCCAGTGAAACAGTATAATTGGTTTATATAGAGTACTATGTTCCAAAGAAAAGTAAGGAGGCCAGTGTCATTGGATCATAGGAAGGAATAAAGTCTAAAAGAACTGGAAAGTTTAAAAGGACAAATTTTTGAAGAGTTTTTTTTTAAAAAGAATTTTATATTTACTCCTAGAAGTAATAAGAAACCACTAGAATTAATTAAGTAGTGAGGATGATGTGGTCAGATTTGTGCTTTAGGGAGGGCAATTTGACTGCTGAATAAAGGATTGTGTCAAGTTCTGTTTGATGTATTACTTGTGGATCAATGAACTGGGATAAGAAAAATGATTCTGGGATTACAGGAGGGTCGAACTGCCAGACTGACAGATCAGACATGCAGATATCCTCTTTCTGGACAGTGACAAAGTTTAATGATTTGAGGTACATACTTTATAGGGAAAATGACATAGGCTAAGGGATTAGTTAAGCCTTTTACAGGGACAATGGTTAATAATGATTTACAATATAGAAACAATGGAGTTAGAATACTTAGTGGTTCTGAACAGTTTTCTATAGGATAATAAATCACAGGTAACATGTCAATTCAACATGTCAACATATGACCCAGTTTTGTATGGATTACTGTATGTTCTCATACAACTCAGTAATTTTCTTGGGAGAATACACAATATTTGTTTTTCTCATGCTAGGGAGCAGGCTACATGTCTGGCAATTTCTAAGCTATGATTTCCCAGAGACCTTGCAAACTGGGGTGCATTGGGAAGCCCCTAATCTTATGCTGTGCCCACAGGATTATAATAGGGAAGACGTTTGAAGTGAGGATACCAACTAGAAACTAGAAAGCTTGGTGATAGTGTGATATGATGAGGGTTTACACTAGCTGAGGGAGTATATATGAAAGATGTTATGGAGATAAATTTTACAGGATTCAAAAACTAATTGGATATGAGAGGTGAGAGAGAATGAGGAATCAAAGATGACATCAAGGTTGGGAACCTATTAACTGGGAAGAAGATGTCTGCTAAAAGCAAGAAATTTGGGAAGAAGGGAAGAGGTTGAGATTTCAAAGAAAAGATGTTTTCTATTGGATATGTTGAGTTTAAGTTGCCTATGGGATATCCATTTTGAGATGTCAAAAAGGCAGTTGGCACCTGAGATTTGAGCTCAGGAGAAAGATTAGGACTGGATATATAGGTCTGACAATCATTTGCAGAGATGATAATTTGATCTAGGGCAGTGATGGGCAAACTATGGCTGGTGGGCCAGATGTGGCCCCCTGAAATGTTCTATCCAGCTGGGCGACATTATTCCTAATCTGGCAAATACAATGAGTAGGATACAATACAATGAAACTTCAAAAGAGTTGCCTTAGAAAAAGACTGACAGATGAGCATTTCCTTTTGTTTGGCCCCCTCTTTAAAAAGTTTGCCCATCACTGATCTAGGGGATCTGGAGAGGTGAGCTAGGGGATCTGGAGAGGTGAGCTAGGGGATAATTCAGAGGAAAGAGAGAGGAGAGCCCAGAATTGAGCTTTTGGGGGACAATGGTTATAACAAAATGATGATCCATTAAAGAAGATGGAAAAGGAGCTGTCAGTAATATCCCCAAAACCTAAGGAAGAGAAAATATTTAGGATAAGAGTATGACTGACATTGTCAAAGGATACAGAGAGCACAACAAGAATAAGGACTGAGAAAAGACCATTAGATTTGGCAGTTAAGGGATCACTTGCCACTTTGGAGTTAATAGTTCCAGGTGAAGGATCAAGTCAGAAGCCAGATTGTAGAGAATTTAGAAGTTAGTGAGAAGAAAGTAGAGGCACCCAGGATAGACAGCTATCGTAAAGTGTTTAGATCAGAAGAGTGGAAAAATTTAGGAATGCTGGTAGCTGAAATAGATCAAATGAGAGTTCTTAAGGGTGACAGATGTGGTGCTTTTTTCAGACAGCACAGAAGATGATATTTAGAGAAGGCAAGATGATAAGATTATAATTATGGGGTAAGATAAAGGGTGGTCATAGAGCAGTGACAACAAACCTATGACACACGTGTTGGCACTGACACGTGTAGCCATTTTCGATGACATGCAGCTGCATACAGAGAAGTATGGGGCCATATGCCGAGGATGAAACATTTGCTGTAGTGTAGTGTAGACACTCTGTGCACTATAGATGACAATTCTACCTATATTAATTTACGTATTTTGGTTTATTAAATACAGTTATATATTACAATTATACATTTTGTTATTTAAACTATAAATATCGTGAAATTATGGTTTTTTCTCAAAGTGACACACCACCCAAGTTATGCTCAGTTTTTTGGCCAAATTTTGACACACCAAGCTCAAAAGGTTGCCCATCACTGTCATAGAGACTTGACAGGGAACAAAAACATCTCTACATTGGAGATAAGTAAATGAGAAAATAGTGGGCAGAAGATTCTTGAATGATGCCAGTTGATGAGGGAAGAAGAGAGAGCTCTCAGGAAATTAGTAAATTTAAAAAAAAAAACATCTATTGAGTACTTAAAGCACTAGAAAATACTAACACAAAATCAAAGACAGTGCCTGCTCTCAAGGAGCCTACATTTTAATGGGGAGGAAGGTGGTGAACACATATTAGAGAGTTGTAGATAGAAGTATATTGATTTGGAAAGTTACAGTGATGATGAGGGGAGCCATCAGGAAATACTGATATACTACTCTTTCTAGGAGCAAAGACATAGTCAATTTGATTATGTTTCCATAAATGGAAAGGGGAGAAAATAGTGAAAGGAAATAGATACATGTGAAGCAGTCTGATAATTAATGAGAAGTCTGGGGACTGAGGTGAAGCACGGTTGAAGCCTATTGTAGTCAAATGATTGGAATCAATGAAGGAAACAGGAGCTTCAGACCGGGAACACTGGGTATGAAAAGTTAAGTCCTCTACTGCATTGTTTTTGCACTAGGAAGAATGATAGAAGATGAAAAGGAATCTGAGGTGTGAAGAAAAGCTGAAGATGAGAAGAGACAAAGATAAATGTAGAAAGAGCAAATCCCTGGCATGAGATATGAAGTGATGTGACCATCAGCATGTTAGCCTGGGCAAATACTTCCAATTCTTCTAGTGATATCCACTGCTGAAAAGTAGGAAGTGTTATGTGGAGGTGCAAAGCATTATATGCTTTGCACCTCCACATAACAGAGGAGAAACTAATTTAGGGAGTTTGAGGAGAGAAGAAAGAGAGTAGCTAGGGATAGATTGTCTTCTGGCAGGAACCAGGCTTCTAGGTATTTAAGAAGATGGGAAATGTAAGAGGAAGTGGTCTAGAACAAAGGGGAACTTGTTAATTATAGAATGTTGATTCTACAGAACACAGAAAAAGGCAGTAAAGATTAGAAGTTCGGGTATTAAAGGACAAAGATAGGTGGGATTAAGAGAATGAGGAGTGGTTGCAAAAGGAAAGGAAGTTTCATCTCAGCAGACAACTTCACCTTATCCTTTGATAAATTTCAATGATGAAACTGAGTTTTATTACTCATGTATATCAAGAATATCTGTGGGTCATCTAGTGAGATAACTTGAAAAGCCATGTGGGGTAGAGAATAAAGCTTCATCCTTGGCATTAGAAAAGCCTGGTTTCAAGTCTTTCCTCTAACTCATACTATCTGAGGGATGATGGGTAAGTCATTTATCTTCTCAGTGAAGCAGGCAACTCTCAAGACTAGAATGTAGATTCTTTGTAGTAAGCATTGCTTTTTTTTCTTTGTACTTATACGCCCAGTGCCCAGCACAGTGCCCAGAACATAATTTCTGCCAAATAAATACTTGATTGATTGATTAATGAGTTGTGGTTCTCCATCAGTGCATCAAATTTTCATGCCAGGAGATCTCTACATTAATTAATCTACAAACATTTACTAAGTCCCTATATGCCTGTGTAGGTAAGCCTATGGCACGCATACTGGAGGAGGCTGCTCTACTCCCCTTCTCCACCATATCTGAGGACATTTTCCACTTCACCAAGCCCAATGGGAGTGCTTCCTCCCTCCCCTGTCTGGGGCAAGGGGGTGGCTCACATGTAGCATGAGGGTGCAATTTGGGCACTCAGTCTCTAAAAGGTTCACCATCACTGCTATATGGCTAACCTAGTTTGCTTTGGTTTCCTCAACTGTAAAATGAGCCAGAAAAGGAAATGGCAAGCTACTCTGGTATCTTTGACTCCATGGGAACACCAAAAGTCAGACATGACTGAAAAATGACTAAATAACAACAATGTGATAAGGGCTGGGGATAGAAATAAGAGAAAAAGGAAAGATAGTCCCTATACAGAAGTTGCTTACAATCTAATGGGGAAAGAGAACACACAAAAGGAAGCTAGAAAAGAGAGGGAAAGTGAAATCAGGCAGAATTGCTGATAGAAAGTAGAGGGAGCTGGAAGTCCAATTTCTGCCCTCTATAAAGGAAGGCTTTGGGAAGAGTTTAATACTCCATCCTCCAACTCTCCAAGCAGATGGTCAAAGAGGTTGAGGAAGACATGGAAACAGTAAATGGCCAAAGTTTGTGTCAGTAGCATGCATGGTGGTGATGAGCTTTTCCTGGAAGGGGAATCTTGCTCTGTGGTATAAGAATCAAGCAGAGTAGTAGATGGAGAATGGAGTGAGCTGGAAGTTCAATTTTTGCCCTCTATAAAGGAAGGTTTTGTGAAGAGTATAGATAGAAATATTTACCAGAAATGTGCTAAATAAACAGAAGGCAATTTTAGGAGGGAGTCTGGAAAAGTCTTATATACTTTAAGGTGAGCTTTGATGGCAGCTAAGGTTTCTAAGGTGGAGGTGAGGAGGGAGTATAATCCCCAGACTCAGGCCATATTAAGGCATAGAGATGGAATGCCCTGGGTGAGGAAGAGTTTGAACAGTTTGATTGAATCATAGATTGTTTGAAGGGGAAGTTTGAAGTTTCTGTTAAAACTAGAAAGATAAGTTGGAGTCAGATCATAAGGGTTTTAAATGCCAGAAGGAAGAGTTTTTATATGATCCTATAAGTAATAGGGAATTCATTAAGTAGGGAGCTGATCTTATTTTCTGCTTTTGGAATATCACTTTGGCAGCTCTGAGAAAGACTGAAGATAAGAAAAGAGACCCGTGGCAGAGAGAGAAAACTGAAGGCTATTGGAATAGCTCAAGTAAGAGTTGTTTAGGATCTGAGCACGGGTTGGTGGCTATGTGGCTGGAGAGAAGGGAAAAAATGTGAGATGTTGAGGGTAAGTGCTAAGTCAAAAATTATTCCAAAGTTATGAACCTGGGTAATTGGAAGGTAGTACCTTTGACAGAAATAAGGAAATTGAGAGGTGTGATAGGGTTGAAGGAGGAGATAATGAATTCAGTTTTAGAAATATTGGGTTTGAGATGTCTATAGAATATCTAATTCAAAATATCTAATAGGGATTTGGCGATGCAGGACTAGATAACTGACGACATCCTGACCTGTGGGGTCAGGCATTGAAGAAAGAGAAAATTTTGAAGGCAGAAACTTTAGTCTCCTGCAGGAAAACTAAAGTGGGAGAGAAGAGAATTTGCCCTTTTAAAAAGATGCAATAAAGCATGAGCTGGGTAAAGAAGGTTCTCTGATTTCCTGAGAGAAGAGTGGAAAGGTCATATATTATCTCTAGACCCTAAAGATAAAGAATATAAGTCTTTCAAAAGAAGTCTAAGCAATTTAAGAATTGAAAAAAATTGGCACTTAAGATGCTAGGGATTTTAAATATATTTTTTAGCCTGAGGCATTGGCAAAAAAAAAGTTAGGAGGAACCTTGGATGGCATCTGGTCTAACTTTCTCAGTTTGGCTGCTGTTTAATGTAGCTGGTCACTAACAGAGTGTCTAACTAGTAGTTATTAGTAGTAATTCTACTACTAGCAGAATTTAACTTCATACTTCATTTATAATAGTTGCATCTACATAGGCAAGTTCATGCTTAATCCACTATTTCTGAGAAACCTGAATTTCTGAGGCCTATGCTAATAGAGTTCAAGTTATAGCAGTTTCTACTGAGATGAAAAGGCTACATGCTATTGTCTGAAGACCAGGTTAACTAAGTTGACAGATCCATTCCCAGAGGGTTGGCAGATGAATGATGACTATTTTGGTCCCAGAAATGAATCAACAAAATTTATGAAGGCACACTAATTTATTACATTTATTAATACCACACCAATAGCTAGGAGGAGCAGAGGATAGAGTGCTGGGCCTGGAATCAGGAAGATTCATCTTCATGAGTTCAAATGTGGCTTCAGACACTTACTAGCTGTGTGATCCTGGGCAAATATTTAGCTTTGTTTGTCTCTATTTCCTCAGCTGTAAAATGAGCTGGAGAAGGAAATGGCAGACTACTCCAATATCTTTGCCAAGAAAACCCCAAATGTGGTCACAAAGAATTGGGCATGACTGAAATGACGGAACAACAAAAACAAAAACATAGATTTTTAAAATGTTGAAGTATAGTGTGTGAACAGAAAGTGTTTACTTTTGAGTATTTAAATTTTAATTTAAATCTAATAATAACAGTGTTATGCAGGACTTTAAGGTTTGCAAAGCACTTTATGTATGTTATCTTCATGTATGTTATCTTCTTTGATCCTTTCAACAACCCTGTGAGATAGGTACTATATTATGTCCATTTTGCAAATGGTGAATTTGAGGTACAGAGAAGTTGTTACTTGCTCAAGGCCATATTAATTTTTTAGTGAATTGTCTTTTGATCATTTAATTACATTTGCACATTCTACAATGACATTTTTTAAAGTAAAAGTTTAATTAGCAAATTGGATTTTTTCAAAAAGTATGGCTCCAGCAACAAAATGAGTTTCTTTTCTCAGGACTAGCCTTGATAATCATGAAAGGACACGTAATCAGCAAGTTGAACAACTAATTAAACTATTTTAGACCCCTAGCAATCCATGAAACGAAGAAGAAATTAAAATGACGCTCCATCTTGTTCAACTCCTCTCATGTTGCAAAAAGCGGGGGAAAAGGCTCAGAATCATAGTTTCCCATTGTTAAACAAACTTTGCACAAAGAGATATGGGCTGGTGAGAGAGTGAAAGTTGGATAGCCAGAGCACTTTGTTGGTACCCTTTGGATGCCAGGAGAAATCCAGGAGAGCCTCAAACATGTTGAGCAGACCTTCCTACCCTCTTTGAGCAGTGATCTTTTGGGAAGATATGGACCAAAATCCACAGTATGAGGATGCATGAATGTATTATTATAGACATCATGATAGTAATTCCTGAATTTATGAGATTACAAATCTATTTGAATAGTTCAGAAAATATTGAAAAGGGAAAAGGCTAAAATTTGTAAGCTACAGACAGTGAATTGGACCTCAATTCCCAGAAGAAAAATAATAAAGGGACAGTTACTGAATCTTTAGAAAGAGAAGCAGTGATCACAAAGAGCCTTCATAATTTAATCAAGAATAGTTCATAGCAGATTAATCTCATTTCCTCTTTTAGACAGTATTAGACTTGGAGATCAGTCATGGTATGACTTTTTTCATTGAAGCATGTGACAAAGTCTCATGTTATTCATTTGGACAAGGTAGAAAGATGTGAGCTAAGTGAATACAGTTAGGCTAAAATTTTTATTTTCTCCAACCAATATTCATATAAAGTGACCTTGAGGCCTTTTACTCTCCAGATTGTACTCCCTCAGATACTCTGGAACAAATTCTATTCTAGGCAACGTCCTTCTCTTATTTCTTTCTTTCCCTTTTTTTTTTAAAATCCCTTAACTTATTAAGCATCAGTTCTAAGGCAGAAGATTGCTAAGGGCTAGGTAACTACAGTTAAGTGACTTGCACCCAACATTACATAGCTAGGAAGTGTCTGAGACCAAATTTGAACTCAAACACCACCCCCACCCCCACCTCCCAACTCCAGGTTCTATCCACTGAGCCAGCTGCCTAGCTGTGTACCCTTCCCAATCCATTTTTAAACCATTATCTACTGTCTTTGAATTGATATCGTTTCTAAGGCAGAAGAACATCTAGAAAACTTCTAACATTAGGGAGAAGGAAGAGAAGTAGGAGGTGAGAAGGAAAGGAGTCAAAAAGACTAGGTCTTATAAGAGATCCGAATTCTTTTAGGTCCTGAGGAGGGTAGGTCAGTCATACAAGTAGTTGTATAGGTTTTTCTCCCATTCCTGAGAGTCAGTATATCAATCCAATCACTCCTGGCTCTGGTCAATGTTAGCAACACCTCACTTTCATCTTGAGAGCAGGGTTTTCAGCACACAGAATGTCACAATCCAGAACACATCACTAATTGTAGCTTTTTCAGTTCCGTAAGACCTTGACCACTTTTCAGTGAGAATATTTGTATGTGTTCCAGTTTGCCTAATGCAAGGACAGTAGCATGTTTTCTCTTCCAGATGGAGGTTATAAAAAAAGGATAACAGAAAGAAAGTGACCTATGTTAATATGTAACCACTCTCTCCATATTTCAGGCTGCAAACATGTTGGGGATACTTTGGAATTATCCATGCAAGGAACTAGGGGATATTGGGAGTAGGGGGAAGGGACAAGTCCATGAGCCCAATTTTCAGAGAAAGCACAGCAGTTCCTGTCAACTGAAAGAAACGTTTCATGCACATGGTAGGTCAGAATGTTATTTTTATAATCCAAACCACCTGGTCTCATCCCCCTTCTCTCCCTACCCCCCCCCCATGCTATTTCTACACACATACATTGAAGGCAGTCCCTGGTAACTATTATGAAACCACGTGGGGCTCTTTTTTCTTTTCTTTTCTTTTCTTTTCTTTTTCAAACTTAAGGTGAAGACAAGATGAATTGACTAGGACTTGAGATCTTGGTTTATTTTTACAGTTGTTTTCTTACCCTTTGATAGAAAAAAAAAGGGCTCAGCTCTGATTGAGTCAAATACTTGGGTGCAGAAGTTTTCACACAAAGCAGATAGAAGGAAGAGAGCTGTGAAAGTGTGTGTGTGTGTGTGTGTGTGTGTGTGTGTGTGTGTGTATGAGAGAGAGAGAGAGAGAGAGAGAGAGAGAGAGAGAGAGAGAGAGAGAGAAAGAAAGAAAGACAGAGAGAGAGAGAGACAGGAAAAGAGAGAGACAGAGAGACAGAGAGAGAGAGAGTGAGAGAGCTGAAATTCAGGGAGAGAAAATATTGCTTTATTTTCAGCTCAGTGGCGTGAGCCCCCTAAAACTTGTGAACTGAGGGAGTGGAACCCTCCTCCTATGGAGTTAGCCCCAAGTCCCTATTCAGTATGGGGCCTATTTTTTCCCCAAGCTTTTCTCTCATTGCACCCCACTGTTCTATTTGGAGGCAAAGCTGCTCTATTCACTTTGCTTGATAAGAAAAGATTAGCCTAAAGTTTCAAGAGGGGGTGGGGAATGAAATATTCTCTCTTGTAAAAAACAGCTCAGACCACCAATTTCACTGGGCTGGCCACTCATTAGAGCTGCCAATTAGCCTATACATGACTTTCAGATGTTCAGGGAATAAACCAGACTCTGCTCCATCTTTGTGTCTCATTAGCTACAGAACAGCATGCTTTCCTGTGGAGATTTCCACCAGGAAATGCCTCCTCTAGCAGAAATGTTACATTATACAGCATGTTGCCAGTCAAAGTAAAGGTATCCAACTGCACAGACAAGGAAGTGGTCATGGGTGATTTCAAGAAAAAAACTTGGCATTAAAACAATAGGCGAACTGGGATACACTCTTCAAAATGTGCAACAACGTGATTGGAGTCTCTTCTTGGGACAGGGAATGTTTAAACCAGGCATTATTCAATAATTCATTGAAAAATAAAGCATCAGAATGCTATTTCGTTAAGTCTACAAATCATCTTTTGTATAATCAAATTTTCTCTTAGCCATGCCTCTCCTGGGAAGAACTTAAACTTATAAACTCAGTTTATTGTGATTTAAGTAGATCCTTAATTCACTGGACACTGAGAATAATCATCCAATGTATATAAGCATATGTTTTCCATCTATAGCGTCATCATTGCCTTAGGTAACTTATTCCTGAAAACCAAGTTTCTGTCTATTAGGAGACATGTCTTTTAGTTAGGCCTCTCTCTTTCCTTTCCAGGATTTTGTGGGAGAAAATGATGGCTTGAAAAACTCTTATTGGGGGCTAGAAATCAAAGACTGCTAAGAAAAGTAATCACCTGTTAGAATCTCAGCTTTGTATGGAGCTTATTAGGGCAATCCCCTTCACTGCTCCTCAGTTATCTCATCGGTTAACAAAAGAGAGAACTAGTTCTTCTATCAATTTCTCAGACCACTGGGGTCTTAACCATTTTGGTCAGGATCCCTTTACACTCTTAAAAATTGTTTAAGACCCCATCCCCACCCCAGGAGCTTTTGACTACGTGGGTTATATTTATTGATGTTTATCATATTAGAAATGAAAATGTTTTAGTATTATGATGAAAATAATTTTTATCTGAAAGACCCCTTAAGCCCTCAGGGATCCTTGGACTGCACTTTCAGAAGTATTATCCCTAAACTAGAAGGCAGCTCAGTGGATAAAGCAAGTGGCCTGGAGTCAGAATGTCCTGAGTTCAAATTTGGCCTCAGACACTTACTAACTGTGTGA
Organism: Gracilinanus agilis; assembly: GCF_016433145.1. Taxonomy (NCBI): domain Eukaryota; kingdom Metazoa; phylum Chordata; class Mammalia; order Didelphimorphia; family Didelphidae; genus Gracilinanus; species Gracilinanus agilis. The sequence goes on along the minus strand of NC_058130.1, from coordinate 309,875,284 downwards.
CACTGAGCAAGTCATTTAACTGTTTTTCACCTGTAAAATGAGCTAGAGAAGAAAATGGCAAACCATTCTAGTCTCTTTGCCAAGAAAAATGCAAAGTTGGCTATTACTGAAATGACTAAACAACAACAAATCTTAGACTATAATTATTAAACATAAAAACATTGAGATTAAAACTGAAATCCCCAAACATCTGGATACTTGGCCACATCCAGAAAAATGGATCAAATCCTCAGTTTTGATCTATATATTTATCAGTGCTTTTGATAGTAGGTAGTGTTCCATCTTTGATACACTGGCTGTACATATTAACTTGAGCAAGTCACTTAAACGCTCTGGGCAACTCTCTAATAAGTTACAGAGAACATGTTTACCTTCAGTGGTACAAGGAATTTTCTTAGATCAACAAAATCACAAGCCAAATATCCCCAATCCCTATCCTTACTCAATCTTTGATGAAATTCTTGGGGAAGAGAAATACTACTAAGTATCTGGATTAAAACTGGAATAGTCAATTATTCAGATGTTTCCCAGTCCCTAGATGTTATGACTGAAAAAGGAGATAGGTGGGTCACATGGCTAGTATGAGAGATAACTGATGAATAGCTTGAGTTCTCCCATGGCATTCTTGAGAGGTTCAAGAGAACTTGAAGAAGACTCTTTGGATTGGACCCCAAGTGACAAACTTGTATAAGGACTTTGGCAAGCAAAATACAGGCTAGCTAGGCATAGAAGGTTTGTGATCTGCATTGGTGGAAAAAATATCCACATCAATGAGATTAGAGATCTACTAGAGTATTTAACAGCATAAAAAGAATTATTTTAAGCATTAGGTGACCCCATTTTAGATTTAATTCCTAGTTTTGTATTTCCTAGAAATGTGAACATTCCTGCTCCTGGCTTTAGTCTCTTCATTTGTAAAAGGAATTTCTTGGAAGAGGGGATCTCAAAAGACCCTTCCAGTTCTAATAGGCTGAAAATTAGTATGTCATGTGGACTTATGCCTAGCTACCCAGCATCAAAGTTGTTCATCATCTACATTTGTTTCCTAGAAAGCAAAGAAGGCTATAACTTTTGCCAGTAACTATAATGCCTCCATGCTTTTCACATAAATTGAGCCATCACCGTAATTCAGAGTTATAGTCACAGGATGACGTTATTTATTCAAATTTATCTTTTACTTTGCTTATATAAATTGTACCTACTAATAATAACTAAAGGGAATTTTTGCTGTTTTCCCTAAACAAGAGTAAAATTCATTCATCTAAATCATCCCAGCAGACTTACTGCAGAAGACCAGACCACTGCCCTGAAAAGAAAAGTTGAGTCCCAGAACTTGTAATCAAAATACAAAAGTTTTAAAAAATGAAGATAAAATACTTAATGACATTCCCTTTGGTACTGAAAACAAAAACATCTGCAGGAACAATGAATGGCTTTACTTCTGAGTTCAGCAAGAGGGGAGCCAGAAGCTGATCTGATGGCCCTTATGTTGGTCTTTTTGTAGTAAATGGAAATTACTGTATAGTTTTCTTGGTCATGGTATGTGGTCAGGATGAGGGTGGGGGTGACAGAGCAGGCAGGGATTAACTACCCAGACAAAAATGGCACAAAGCAAATACCTCCAAAATACAGGAATTTCTACTTGAGATCTACTTAAATATCAGAAAATAGATTTTTTAAAAACTACAAGTTTGTATAAAGCAAAGACATTTCAACTCTGGAAGGTTTTTTTTATTCTTCTGAAACAACAGAGATTTTTTAAAAGGTTAATTATTCACTTCTTCCCTTTTGCTATAATGAATTTGGGGAGCATATGATTTAGTGACATGGCTAACTAGCAGGTTTGGTGTGTCTTTGTCTTTCTGGTTGAGGGGGGCGATTAGGGGAGGGACTGAAGGCATAGTTAATTAACCCTCACATACATCTCTCATCTACATTAGGGAGTGAGATTTCCTTGAATAAGATCCAGAGTGTTTTGGTTCATACTAGTCTTTTGACTGCTTTACTCAGATTAGATGCAAGACTAAAGCCCATCTTGCTCATCCCTCATACCTTTTCCCCAGAAAGGTAAATGGACAGAATTTCTCACAGCTTTTAAGTGACTATCAAGAAAGAGAGGGATTAATCCCAATAGCCACTCTAATATTCCTCTCTCCAGTAGAAATACTTTGGTTATTTGAATTAACAGAGGGGATAACAGGCCAAATAGGACAACTGCTACCATATATACTGGTTCCTTGACATCTCTGTATAAAAATTAAGAAGCCATCATGAAATGCTTTGCAGAGCACAGGGCTGACATTTGATTATGTGAAAAGTATTGTGGGAGTGAGAATGTACATTGTTATGGTCTGAGTGCAGGCAAAAATATGATGAAATGTTATATGGTGATAATGGCATTTAAGATAGTTTCTGATATACAATGAAAAGTGTGAGAGCACTTCTTAAAGAAATGATTTCTCTGTTTTTCTTTTCCACCTCATTTTTGTGCTGCCACGTGGGTCAAAGGACTCTTTTGGGCAGTTAAAAGTGAATGCTTAAAGCATCTTAGATTCACAAAATTCTGCGGCATTTTAAGTAAGGATGTTAATAGTACTCCTGAGAACTTTGTGGTAGGATGATTTAAACATATGGAAAACAAGACTCTGAAGTAATCTTGGGACTCATAAACAGACCTCCCCTCAGAAGAGTTTAGTTCTTGTACTTTAAAAAAAATCATTTAAAATCATGACAAAGACATTCAATTACTTCCCAAGGGAAACCCTATCATTTTCTCAGAAATATTTATGGGTTTTGGGGGATGATTGGTGATTCTCAAGTGAGCAAAATAAAAATAGTTGGAATATTCCCTTAAATATTCTCAAAATACATGGTGTCGAGCTATCAAATGCATTAGATACTCATGACAAACTGGTATAAAAATGTGTATTCCTATTATGTGAACAGATGTTTACATACACAAAATATGCATACCTATGTATTTTTAATATGTGCACATGCATCTTTTATGGCCAACTTTTGCTTATAAATGATCGTGGGAGACTAGGTAAGTATGGATAAATAAAATCCATAAAGAATCATAAACTATCCTTTAGACAACGTTTTCAACCTCTTCAGTAACAGCTGCTAACATGTAACAAGGTTCACATATTTAAATTCACCTTTTCCCCCCATTTGTGGAGAGGTAATTGCTAGATTAAATATCTAGAAGTCAATTCTTGATTATATTCAATTATAGATGAACCCAAATGGGCATGTTTTTTAAAGCACTTCTACTTGTTCTTGGGTTACAGTCTGGTGGTGGGGGGCAGTGGTAATAGGTTTTTCTTCATAACTAGGTTTAACCCAGAGGAACAGTGCTATAGGTTTACAATCTCAGAGAATGGTGTGCTGGGAGAATGGAGTAAGGTAGCCTATGTCCAAAAACATACTGTGGCTAATCATTTCTCCACTTTATTCTATCCTAACTCAATACTTTTAAGCCCATCTAGGTTTATTTGATGACTACAGGCTTGATTTTTTCCCTCTGGACTCCTGTGGCAATGAAAATTGTTCGCACTGAACAACTCAAAATTTATACATAAGGGGGCAGATAGGTAGTATAGTGGATAGAGCACTGTGCTTAGAGTTGGAAAGACCTGGTTTCAAATGTGACCTCAGATACTTCTCAGCAATGTGACCTTGGGCAAGTCACTTTACCCTGATTGCCTAGCCTTTGCCACTCTTCTGTCTTAGAATTGATACTAAGGCAGAAGGTAATGGGTTTTTTTTAATGTTTTTATATGTATTACTTGGTATCATTGGTTGTTGTTATAACATCAAATTTTTAGAACTAGAAGTTAACTAACAATTCATCTGCTCCCGAAAAATAGGAATTCCCTATAAATATCATTGAGGATCTGTTTGAATATTTCCCGTGATGGGGAACTCAGAAATAATGAAAAACTCATTCCAGTACTGACTGTTAGAAAAGTCTTCTTTAGATTGAGCAAAAACCTGCCCCTTGGAAACTTCCTTATTTTGCTCCCTGGGGCTATAGCGAATATTTTCCTTCTGACAGATACTCAGATATCTGAAAACAACTGTCATGTCTCTCATTAAACTTTCCTTCTACTATATGTGGTTTCAGGAACCATTTCCTACATGATATTGTTTCCAGAAATGATAACCATCATGGTCACCTTCTTTTAATCACCTCTTACTATGGCTAACATCAAGCAGCCAAAAAATGTCTCTAATACTTTGGTTTTCTCGTTCTTAATTAAATCTCACAAGTCTACTAGTTTCTTACTTTAATCACACTAAATAACACTAAGACTCAGCTTGTTAAGAGACAGCATCGCAAGGATTGGCAACTTTACGGAGTGAAAAGAGCTTGGAGTGTGGGTTCTGGTCCTTGGCTAAGTCATTGTGGGACAATGTGCAAATTAACCTTTGTCCCAGAGGGATTTTCATTTCCTCATCTATAAATGGAGAGGCTTGGGGAAAAAAAAATGATTTCTAATATCCTTTCAAGCTTTCTATGACATTCTATGATTCCAGGAAGTCTAATTTGTCAAGGTCTAGCTGCCAGTGTATCACCTAGAACTGGACACAATGTGTTCTGGTCAGTGCAGAACAGAGCAGAACTGAACCTTTTGTTTCTATGAATGTGGTATGAGATTACATTAACTTATTCAACAGTTATGTCCCACTGCTGGTTTTATTGAACTTGTGACTGAGGTGGACAAGCAACCCACTTTAAAAGTTTCTGTATATTTATGCCTCAGAAATGAGCAAACACTACAAATCAAGTTTGAACTTATTGTTTTGTTAATTACTAACTAGGTTTAAGAAAGGGATGAAGAAAATGTTAAAAATGCATATTGAACTTAGAAGTCTATCAGATATATTTTTTTCTTTTCAGCCAGCCAATTGTTAAACATTTTCCAGCACCCCACTGGCTTGTGGTCAACCTAAATTGGAGTTCCTTTTCACACAAAATTATCAACTTAGGACTAACCCACTCTCTACTTAGGCAACTGATTAGTCTAAATGCAAGATTACACGTTTATCTTTCTCTGGTTTTGTCTTGTTGGTATTGGTCCAGCATCCCAACCTATTCATCTTTTCAGCGTTCGTTTCTGTTACCTAGCATGTTAGCTATGCTCCCCAGATCCGTGGCATATGAAATCTTGATACATACTGCTTTGTTTTTTGTTGTTGGTTATAGTGTTGAACATGACATGCTTTGTCTCTCCAAATCACTTGTCAGCTCTTTCAGACCGGACATCATGTTTTATCATTCTTTTGTCTCTAATATGGTATAGACTTCAAATACTTACTGTTTGATCATCTATGTAAAGGCATAACATAATATGGATGGATGGAAATTTATAGCGCCATAAATAATTTTAAAACATTTTTTGTTGTTTGGTCATTTCAGTCATGTCTAACTTCGTGACTCCATTTGGGGTTTTCTTGGCAGAGATATTGGAGTGTTTTTGCCATTTTCTTCTGCAGCTCATTTTATAGATGAGGAAACTGAGACCATATTAAGTGACTTACCCAAGGTCACACAGCTAGTAAGTGTCTGAGGCCAGATGAATTCAGGATGAGGAATCTTCCTGACTCCAGAGCCAGTTCTCTATTTGCTGTGCCACCTACCTGCACTAAAACATTTTTACTCCCTCCCATATATATTAATCTGGTCAAAGACACTTTATACTCATGAAATGTTCATTAGTCAAATCAAAATTAATTTTCTTATTGTTTAAAAATAAATAATGATATATGGGTTAACAAAATTATCTTGGGATTTTAGAGTTTGAAATGCTAAGTATTACATCCAGGAAATAACTTAATGAATACATTATGTTAAAAATTACCCTCATTCTAGTGCTCCTACTGAAAAATACTAATTTTAAAAAGTTTAGTTTCAAAATCTTATAAGGCACAGGAAACTACATTACTGGCTATAGGCTATATCTCAAAATAATAGACTATAACATTTACCTCAGAGTTTTCCTGGGAGACTGTGGGAAAATCATATTAAAAAATCACTCGATTTTTCTATAAATTAGATTATGCTATAGGTTAAATAAGAACAAATAATTATAGGAGACAGGACATTATAGTAGAAAGTTAAATAGGAGGTAAAGCAACATAACAGAAAGAGCATTGGCCTAGAGTCAGAGGAGATGGATTCAGATCCTGCCTTTGATCTTTTCTGCTTTTAGGCAAGTCACTTAACATATCTGGGAATCAGTTTCCTCATTATTATATGGGAGAGATGGACTTGATGGTACCTGAGGTTCCTTCCTCCTCTAGATACTATATAATGCTTTAAGTTTGCTGAACAATTTACACATGTTATCTCATTTTAACCTCCTGGCAACACCAGGAGGTTGGTATAATTATCCCCATTTTACAACTGAGGAAACTGAGGCTCAGGAAAGTTGAGTCATGCCAGTCGTCACATAGCTAGCAAATACTGGAAGTGAGATTTGAACAAGTGTATGCTCTATCTGCTACCTAACACTGCTTCTCATACCCCCAGTGTAAATAGTGAAGTATAGCACATAATTTTCATTTTATTACATGGAAAGACTATAATGTGGGTATCTTTATCTTCTGACTTCAACATTACAGAGGAGCTTACTCTATTATAATGAAAATGTATTAACAAAAACTAAAAACAATACTTACCTTTCATCTTAGAATCAATACCGAATACGATTCTAAGGCAAAAGAGGGATAAGGGCTAGGCAATTGGGGTTCAGTGACTTGCCTAAGGTCACACAGCTAGGAAATGTCTGAGGCCACATTTGAATCCAAGACCTCCCATTTCCAGGCCTGGCTCTTTGTCCACTGAGCCACCCAGCTTCTCCATGAAAATATAATATTAACAAATAGGTTAACATTTCTTACCTGGAAGTTACCAAAACAGCTTCCTCCAGGGAGGGTAACATAACTTACAAATGGGGGCCCAGGAGATGGCAATGACTCATATACCACCAAACCTTCACTTGGGAACACAGCCTTCTGTTGCTGTTTGCTTTCCCAAAATTCCTGCAACATTGACACAACATTCACTGAAAAAAAAAACAAACACAAAAAACCCAAGATAATCATAACTAATTGTTAGATGGAGACATATCTTAAGAATATCTTATTAATACACTGACTTTATTTCTCACAGAATTTCAGTTAGAAGGGACATCAGAAGACTTCTTGTACAAATGATCTAGCTTAAGAATCCCTTTTATCAACAAGTAGTCTTTAGGCATCCACTCAAAGACCTTCATGAACTTCTTGTCCTCAATGACACAGGACAGCTCTGAGGGATTTATGGTAAAGAATGCTACCCACATTCAGAGGAAGAACTACAGGACAGGAAACATATAAGAAAAACAAATGCTTGAACTCATGGGTTGAAGTGGACATGATTGGGGATGTAGACTCGAAACTACCACACCAATGCAACTATCAACAATTTGGAAATAGGTCTTGATCAATGACATGTTAAAACCAGTGGAAATGTGTGTTGGCTACAGGGTTGGGACTGGGGTTGGGGTGGAGGGGTGGAGGGGAGAGTAAGAACATGAATCATGGAACCATGGAAAATTTTTCTAAAAATTAAAAAGAATAAAAAAAGAATAAAAAAAATAAATAATGAACTTCCTGTCCTCTGAGGCAGATCATTTCACTTTTTTGGGTAGCTCTGATTATTCAGAAGCTTCTTTATTATTGAGCTAAAATCTATATTTTGCTACCCATTTTTCCTAGTTTTACCCATCTGATGCCAAGCAGAAAAGATGAAATCTCTGACAGGTCTTCAGTTACCATGTCCCTTCCAAGCCTTCTATCTCCAGTTACTTGAAATGATTCTTATCCAACACAGCCTCCATTCGTCTTGTCATCCTGGTGCCTTTCTCTAAGAGTGTCTGTTGATTAACATTTTCTCTAAAATCTTAATGTCAAAGTCCTTCCTAGCCCTCTTCCTTGGACATAGTATTCTTACTCCTTCTCATTGGTTAGTGAATAAATACTGTAGACAGTTAATTCATCTGCCATAGTGAGTTGTCTAAATGGAGAAAAGGTGTTCTTCAAGAACAAAATATTCCAATGATCCTTAATAAGATTATTATCTTACTGTCTGCCCCACACCCAATGCCTCATGATGCCAATTGCTCAACTATCAATTCCTTGTACTGGTGGTACCCTAGGACTTGATGTTTGCAATTCCAGGCAGAATTTGCCCATCCTCGATGGGTGTTCCACTTCCATTGAGCCTAGTTCTCATATTTCCAAGTTAATCTGAAAAGCAAATCTGTCCCCATGTATGGGTGGTCCCAGCTAACACATATATGTAAACAGTAGACTTATGGAAGTAATGCTATGCCTATCTATTAAGTAGCCTATTCAGTCAGTCTTATTCAGAGATTTTAATGTTGAAACCTAAAAATCACATAGGAGGGTCCTAGGTAGTTCCACTAACACTGGTAAAAGTTGTTTCTGACTATGTAACTAGATTTTTCAGTTTTTAATTTGCCACAGAATTCACTATAATTATTTAATTTATTATGCATTTTTGTTTGTGTTATTCCAAACTTGACAATCATGAATAAACAGGAGCATTTCTTTGTTCAAAAAGAGGATTATATATATATATATGAATCAGCAAGTCTATTACATATAGCTTTCTTTTAAAAAGTATATAATGTTATTTTCTTTTTTTTTTTAAACTCTTATCTTCTGTCTTATTCTAATTCTATTCTGTCAATTCGAATACAAAAGAATGGCAAAAACTCTCTAATTGAGGTTAAGTGACTTGCCCAGGGTCACACAGCTATGATGTGTCTGAGACCACATTTAAATCCAGGTCCTCCTGACCCTGGGTCTGGCACTTTATATAATGTTACTTTCAAAGCTGTCCTGCTTATCTGTATTTCCCTCTGAATTTCTGTTCTCTCCATTTTAAAAATGCTTCGATGACCCTCTTTTCTTCTCTTTTTCTTTTTGGCAACATTATCTTTAACTCTTCCTTTTTCTTAACAGCTCCTCACCTCACCCAAATTAAAAAAAAAATGTGAAAAGCACAATCCTTGTAACAAATAGGTATAGTCAATCAAAGCAATGGTACACATTTACTATGCTTGAAAATGGATGTCTCATTCTATACTTTGGGTCCATCAACTTTATCAGGAAATAGTTATCATGCTCTGTCATTCATTGGTCTTCTGGATTCATGGCTAGTAATTTTTTTGGTCAGAGTTCCTAAGTCAAAAATGATTGTCTTTATAGTGTTGTAACTGCAAATTTTTCTCCTAGTTCTTATTTTAGTCTGCCCAAGTTTATATGTCTTTTTAGGTTTTTCTGAATTCATCCTTTCATCATTTCTTATTGTTCAACTGTATTCCATTATATCCATATAAGATAATTTGTTCAAGCCTTCTTTAATTGATGGGCTCCCCTTCACGCTTGCAGTTCTTTGCTAGCACAAAAAACATTGCTGCTGTGAATATTTGATTACGTGTGGGCCCTCTCGCTCTTTCTTTGGTTTCTTTGGGGAATATACGTAGTATTATTATTTTTATAGTGAATTTTTGCCTATAATTTGAAACTGCTTTCAAGAATGATGAGATCAGTTCACAGTCCCACCAACAGTGCATTCCTGTGCCTGTTCTTCCATAGCCCCTCCATCAACTGTCATTTTCCCTTTTTGCCACCTTCTGTCAATCTGATGGATTGTTTCAATTTACATTTCTAATGTGATTAATCATTTGGGGAATTTTTTCATATGGTTTTTGGATTTCTTTTGAGAACTGCCTGGCTATCACCTACGATCTAAATTAATCTGTTGGAGGATGGCGAGCAAATTAATTTTTAAAAATTTAGATTGCCTCTTGTTCAATAAAGTAGGGAGGTGACTAGCTGTTGTAAGACAATAGGAAAAGGGTTGGGTTCTGTCTTTTCTGGGTATGAATAGAATTATTTTATTGGAATCTATCCTCTTGGAATGAATTGCTTTTGTTATGTTTATTGATTACATCCTAAAGTATTAACGCATAGGTGGTTAGAGCTGTGAAGAAAAAAATAGAAATTATTTACATTTTTTTTTTGGCAAGGTTAGATAATGTTCGTCTTAAAAATCTAAACAAGATGCTTGGTTTTCTAACATCCTGGGAAGATGAATGTTGAATATGTAGAAAATGTTTTATGGAAACCAATTTAGTCAATTCCCAACAAAATCAGATTACTCCATTCCATGAATTTGTCCTTTGTAGTCACAATGATATATTGACAGAGAAGAGAACATGGAGGCAATTTTAATAGGTTTACTTTCTCAAGGCAGTTCTCTGATAGAATTTTTTCCTTTTATACCTCTGGTGGACATCTATCATTTTTCAGGCCTTTCTAAGAAAGAATTGCTAACATTTATATAATACTTTAATGTTTGTAAGAGATTTACAAAAATTGTCTCATTTTATTCTGATAGGAACATTAGGAATTAGATGCTATTATTATTCCCATTTTACAGATGAGCAAATTGAGACAGACAGAAGTTAAGTGACTTGTCCAAGATCACACAATTAGTAAGTGTCAAAGCCTGGATTTGAACTTCAAATCTAGCCTTCTACTGAGCCACCTTGCTCATTTATACTATGGATGAAGAAATAACAAGAGGCCTCATGCTTGGTGACTTTCATTATCTCAGGGGTTAAGAAGCCTAATATTTAAAACATTAAGAATGAATGGGTTAGGCAGTCATCTTGCAAAGAGATAGAGCATACATAGTTTGTTCTTGGCAAATATGTACGATACCAAGAAAATGGTTCAATTGTAACCAACACAAAGATACCACTACTTTTTTATTTGTTTTGTTGCCTTTGCTTGCCAAATGAAAGTATAGTAAAATTTTGTTTTAATACTAGATCAAGTCCTGTAAAACACAACTCCATACACTACAAACCTAATTAGGACATAATAGGGTTGTCATTCTATGCCCATAATAGTAGTGCTGTAGAGAGGTTCCTTGTTTTTTTTTTATATAAACAAGTTAGGTTCTGTGTAATAAATAAAGTACAAGCTATTCCCGAACATTACAGTGTTTTTTGAGAAGGCTGCAAGTAAATTGTACACCAAATTTAAGAGCTTTTATAAATGGGCTGTGTGTTATAAGTAATCAGAGTTAATTTTAGGTATGTGTACGACAAGGAATTTTGTGGTGAAAGCAAGAAATTTTGATAACACAAATGTGTTGGGTTTTTTTTTAAAGAGGCAAACCTAATTGCTTTGATTATTAAATTATATTAGTACTATTCTATTCTAGATTGAAAGAAAAATGAGCTTTTCAATGATTTGGAAAAGCATTCTCTCTATTTCCTTCCTTTACCTCTGGATCCCTCTTCTAGAGCTAACAATTAACCCAGGGCAACAAAGCAATATAGTTTGATTGAGGTTCTTAACTAATTCAAGATGAGAGGGAGACAAGAGGTATATATTTTTAAAGGAGGTGGTCTTTCAAAAAAAATAATCACAGGAAAAAAGGGGGAACAGTAACAAGATATTAAACAAATTACAATGTTGTCCATGCCAAGTAATCTTTTCATGAGATAAATACAAGTCCTTTGAATGGTCTGGAAAGCAGACAACATCACAGTGGATAAGCCAGAGTTCAGTGAGCCCTAGAGACAGACTAGAAAGAGGAGTCCTCCTCCTGATGAGAGCTGTAGAATGTGGGGGGCCATGGAAGGACCTTTGGAGCTGGGACAGCAGAAGTTCAGGCTGAGGCAGCCACCACAAAGGAAGTTGTTAGGACACAGGGAGCAAGACTATTTGGGCAGGCTAGACGTGAGGAATGTTAGTACAGAAGCTGTGGTGCTAAAACCCTCAGGCTATAGACCCCAAGGCCAGAATTCTGTATCCTCTTTCCTTCCTCAGCTGTCTTCCTGAAAGCCTGAAGCCTTTCTTTCTGGGCACAGGATAGTCTGTTTACCTTTCTTTGTTTCACATGTTTATTTTGTCTTCATAAACAGGATTAACCACAGACCTTTGCTGGATTGGCTGTTCTTAGTGGAAATAAGAAGGCTATTGAGGAGAAAGCATCGCAGAAAAGCGGGAGAGATTAAGCTAACACTGAATTGTTTTGCTAGGACACTGTCTCTGAATAGGGGCCCAAGGCCAAGACAAAAAAAAAAAGTAGAGAAAATTACAGATCTTTTGATAGAACTTTCCAGAACTGAGAGACATTTTTACCAGGAAACCAATCTAGGAGCAGCAGTAATAATAACTAACATTTGCCACTACAGATTCTCAGAACAACTCAGCTACTATTACCCTCATTTTACATTTGAGGAAACCAAGGTTAAGTAACTTGCTCAGTAAGTAGTGAAGTTGGCTTTGAACTGAGGTCTTCCTGACTCCAGACCTAGGGCTCTACCTAAGGTTGAAGGGGTTTTATAGGGTTTTTTTGAATAATCTTGCTCACTCTTCCATCGGACCACTTCCACATATTTTGATGTTATCATTTTTTTTGGAAGGCAATTTTGAAAGAACTAAAGAGTTTGAAAAGGTTAGGAAAATAACAAGGATATTGAAATATAGGGGGAAATTACCAAATAAATGGTCTATGATTATATGACTGCAGGCTAAAAAAAAAAGCCACAGTTATGACCATATACATTGTATAAAATGACTTCTGAGGACCTGAAGAAGTTGTAAATCATGTCATGTTGATTTATTTATATAGTATTCTAGGCTTGCAATTAAAAAAAATATCTTTCAGTCTCTAATATTTCCCACAGAAACATTTCCCATAGGGTTCCCACTAGAGACAGAAGTGACAACTCATATGTATGTAATATTCTTTTTGCTTAATAGAATTTGTTGATTGATTTCCTGAAAGGACCCATAGCTCACTAAATTGGTGCCCCTGAATTTTCATCTAAAGTTACCTGGAGCTGAGCAAACTCATTCTTTAGCAAAGCAAATTCTTAAATTCTTATGATTCTTAGGGAATAGGGACACCTCTTTATTTTAAATAGTCCTGAGTTCAAATCCGAACTCAGACACTTCATGTGTGACCCTGGGCAACTCACTTGACCCCAATCACCTAGCCCTTATAATTAGTATAGATTCTAAGACAGAGGGTAAGGGTTGTGCTTTTTTCTTAAGTGTCATGCAGAGATTTTTTTTTCCTGGAGAGCTGGTTGTGAAATATTTACCAGTGGGGGAAATGTAAACCAGAGAAATTCTGGGGTATCATCTCACACCTGTCAGATTGGCCAAAAAGATGGGAGCAAGATGACAGAAGTTGGAGGGTATGTGGAAAAGAGGAGACAGCAGTGCACTGCTGGTAGAGCTGTGAAGTGATCCAACCATTTTGGAGAGCAATTTGGAATTATACCCAAAGAGCTGTGTATACACAGTATATTCTTAGGAGGAAAGGAACCTGTATGTTCCAAAATATTTATAGCAGCTCTTTTTGTGATGGCAAAGAAATGGAGATTGAGGGGATGCCCATCAGCTGGGAAATAACTAAATAGCTTGTAGTATGTGATTGTAATGGAGAACTGCTGTGCTGTTAAAAAAAAAATGAGCTTATTCATTTATTTTAAAAACTTGGGAGAGGGGCAGCTGGGTAGCTCAGTGGATTGGGAGCCAGGCCTAGAGACAGGAGGGCCTAGGTTCAAATCCGGCCTCAGACACTTCCCAGCTATGTGACCCTGGGCAAGTCACTTGACCCCCATTGCCTACCCTTACCACTCTTCCAACTATAAGTCAATACAGAGAAGTTAAGGGTTTAAAATTAAAAAAAAAACAAAACAAAAAAACTTGGGAAAAATACATGAGATAATGAAGAGTAAAAGGAGTAGAACCAAGAGAATATTATATACAGTTATAGATTTTAGTATTTGAAGAATAATTCGTGAATGTTCACCTTCATAAAATGACCTGAGAAGTGGAAACATGAAAGACATAATCTCTCTATATATTTGCTGGATGGTGACTTCTGTGGTGTGGGGAGGGTAGAGAAGGAGTGAATAAATTAAAAAAATTTTTTTTAATTTATCAGAGAACCACTGGGGACCCACACTTGTATCCCCAGCATGAAGTACAGTGCCAGGCATATAGTAGGTATTTAATAAATGCTTGTAAATTAAACAATTCTGACTGCCCTATTCCAAGTTTCAGGAAGAAAGTAAATATAAGTGAGAGTGCTTGCTGCCTCCTTCCTGCCTTTTCTCAACCTCACCCCAAGCCAAGAATCTCTTGAGGATCTGTTGTAAGCCAGAGTTTGGAAGGGACACTGAATAGCAGCCTAGCATTTCCTGTGAAAGGGGGACATTTGCTTTCTACCAGGCTCCAATTTGTAAAAAGCCATGGAGGCAGATGGTGAAATTTCCACGAATTAGTTTAAGCAATGGGACACCTTCCAACATTTGCAACGTGGAACAGTGTAAAGGGCATTCTTGTACTCATCTTGCCGATTGGTTCACTACTCCAGGAGTGCCAAAGTAGTAAGTAAATGCTGAGCTCTATGGTTCTCAGAGGGAAACAGAGTCACAATGAAGTTAAGAATTACATCCAGGATTATAAAGCTACAAAGTGCCTGAGACAGGTCTTGACTCTAGATCTTTCAGATCCCAAACTCAGTGCCTAATCTCACTATGCCGATGAGTTCAATGGAGATTACTTTATAGGTACAGACTAAAATGAGATCATGGAGACCTGCATGCAAGTGACATAGCCTAGCCCTTACCACTCTTCTGCCTTAGAATCAATATTGATTCTAAAACAGAAGGGGGCTTTAAAAAAAGAATATGGGAGATGAGTATATTTGTAGGTAGAGAGGAAGAAGCTAGGAGACGGAGAGGGAGGGGGAATGTAGATTAGAGAGAAAAAGAGGGGATAATTGATGAGACAATCTTCTGAAGGAGACAGGAGATTTGATTAAGGTTACACATGATCTTGGAAAGGGCCTGACTTTGAAAAGGAAAAATGCCACCTCTTCTTTGAAGACTATTATAAAAGGAGAAAAAATGGGAGATGATATCAAGGGACTATAAGATATAGAGAGGGAAGAAAAGAATCTCAGAGTCAATAGTCTCTATTTTCTCAGTAAAGTGTGAGGTAAGGTTCTCAGCTGTGAGGGCAGAAGGAAACAGTGGTGCAAAAGACTGGGGAGAAGAGAAAGTATGCAACAACTTCTGTTAGAGAGAATTAAAGAATGCCTTGCTCCAGTGAGAGCTCAGTGAAAGATTAGATAACATAATTGGTAGTAGATCCACTCAGCAGTTGCATAACTTTCTTAAGCTCTATTTAGCAGCAAATAAGTAGAAGCAAAAGAGACAGATGGAGCTGTGAGAAATGCAAGTAAAAATGCAATAATTCCTGCCCTCATGGAGCTAATATCTAATTTGGGATAAAACCTAAAAGGAAATGAATAAACAAAATAGTCCATGAAAAGTGCTAAATGAATGACATAGACAATAATGCTAAAAGGTACCTAGTAATCCAACATTAAAAAGTTCCTACCACCAGGCTAAGTAGGATGAGACAGAATAGATATTAATCAATAAAGTGAACTTCAGTTGATAGTATCTTTTTCATTGCTTCACTACACTGACTGCAAGCTCAGCCTGCTTCTCTCATTCTATAATGCCTTTGAGTATTAATTTGGCAATGAAGTACAGGCAGGTAGGTGGCTCAATGGATAGAGCACTGGGTCTGGAGTCAGGAAGACCTGAGTTCAAATCCATTCTCAAACACTTACTCGATGTGCAACCTCTAGAAAAGTCACTCTAATCTGTTTGCCGTAATCCACTAAAGAAAGAAATGGCAAACCACTCTAGTATCCTTGCCAAGAAAATCTCATGGCCAGTAGGATCCATAGGATAAAGAGAGTCGAGCACAATGGAATAACAATGAAGTTTAATCCTATATGAAGCCTAGTTAAGCCACATACCAGAAGGATGGCCAACAGACAATGAATGTTTCAGGCCTCAAAAATTCTTGAACTATTTCTGGAGTATTATGCTTAGTTTTTGGTCAACTAGACTGTGTCTAGAAATCATATTATGAGCAATGTAGTTGAAGGAACTATGGATGTTTAGCTTAGAGAAGGATTAGGAGGTTATGTTAACATCTCCAAATATTTAAAGGCGATCCGTATAGTCAAAGCTATGGCTTTTCCAGTAGCAATGTTTGGCCGTGAGAGTTGGACTATAAGAAAAGCTGAGCACTGGAGGATCAGAACATTCAAATTATGATGCTGGATTACAGACAATGAAACAATATCATTATTAAAGCACATATATACCCAATGGCATAGTATACAAATTCCTAAAGGAAAAGTTACATGAGTTTTGGGAGAAAATATGTAGCTAACATTACTAGTTGGGGGGACTCCAAATTTCCCCTCTCAGAAGTAGATAAATCCAACCAAAAATTAACAAGAAATGAGTTAAGGAAGTAAATAGAACTTTAGAATAATTGAGTGTGTTAGACTTCTGGAATGGGAATGAAGGAATATACTTTTTCTCAGCAATACATGGAACTTTCACAAAAAACTGACCAAGTAATAGGGCATAAAATCCTTACCTCAGTCCAAATGTAGAAAAACAGAAATATTAAGTGCATATTTTTCAGACCAGTTTGCAAAAAAAATTATACTCAACAAAAGGCAGCAGGAAGACTACAAATTAATTCTTATTCTAAAAATCAAATAGATGAAAGAAGAAATCATAGAAACAATCAATAATTTCATTAAAGAAAGTGACAGTGTGAAGACTTAACAAAATTTATGAGATATAGCCAAAGTAGTACTTGGGAGGAAATTCATGTCTACAAACCCTTACAACAATAAAATAAAGAAAGAGAAGATTAATGAATTGAAGCATGCAACTAAAAAAAATAGGAAAAAATAGGAAAAGAAAAAAATTGAAAACCTTCAATTAAATTCCAAATTGGAAATTCTGAAAATTGAAGGAGAGATTAATAACACTGAAAGTAAGAATTATGGTGCTGGAGAAGACTTTTGAGAGTTCCTTGGATAGCAAGGACAGCAAATCAGTCAATATTTAAATTAATTCACTGGAATGTTCTGGAAGGTCACTGTTCATTAGAAGGTCAAGTACTGAAGGTGAAGTTTAAATACTTTGGTTACATAATGAGAAGATAGGACTCATTGTGAAAGACCTTAATTTGGAAAAGATTGAAATCATTAGGAAAAGGAGATAGCAGAGGATGAGATGAATAGATAGTTCCATGGAAATAATGAACTCAAACCTGGACAGACTTCAAGAGATAGTGGAGAACAGAAGGGTCTGTCATGCTACGGTCCATGGGGTCATGAAGAGTTGGACATGATTGGATGATTGAACAATAACAACAACAATTACATGGAAGAAGTAAACATATCTGTCTCCAAAGGGCAGAGCTAAGACAATTGGAGAGAAGAGGTAGGGAAGCAGATCCAGCCTCAACCTAGGAAAGGATTCTCTCACAATCATTGTAGTCTGTATATGTAGAATTGAGTATCTCCTGGAATAGAGAGCTTTCTGCCACTAGAATATGTTTCAGATTGAAGCTAAATAACCATCAGTCTATAATATTATTATAGGTCAGCTAGGTGGTGTGATGATCTTTTTAAATTCAAATCTGGCTTCAGACACATTAATTGGGTGACCCTGGGTAAGTCACTTAACTCTTTTTGCCTCATTTCATCTGCAAAAGGAGCTGGAGAAATAATTAGCAAACCATTCCCATGTCCTTGCCAATAAAACTTCAAATAAGATCATTAAAGAGTCACAACAGAAACAACTGAATAAGGATAATAAAAATTGATAAGAATATATCCTAATAAAATCACAAATCCTTTAAAGTATTGAAATAAGAGCAAAGCTGGATGTGCAGTCAAGAAGACCAGAGTTCAAATCTGATTTCAGAGAACTTTTTAGATGTATTACCTTAGGGGCAGCTGGGTAGCTCAGTGGATTGAGAGCCAGGCCTAGAGACAGGAGGTCCTAGGTTCAAATCTGGCCTCAGACACTTCCCAGCTGTGTGACCCTGGGCAAGTCACTTGACCCCCATTGCCTACCCTTACCACTCTTCCACCTATAAGTCAATACACAGAAGTTAAGGGTTTAAAATAAAATAAAAAATAAAATAAAATAAAAAATAAAATAGATGTATTACCTTAAACAAGTCTTTTGATCTCTGTCTGCCATAAATCCTTATCTATAAGAGGAGAATAATAACAATTCTGCCTATCTCCCAGGGTTATTATGAGGAGAAAGTGAAATAATATTTGTAAAGCATTTTTGCAAACTTTAAAGCACTACATAAATGCTAGCTAAATAAAAAATCACAATTCAAATTGCATATTCCATGCACAAAGGATAAAGTGGATATAGAGATTTTAATGACTGTTGACTTTGTCAGTTTTAAGCTTAAAGGAGTTTTGTTGGGAATTGGATTTGGGAGGGGTTGAGGGAGTGGGAGAAAGAGTTGTTTTAACTACCTTGACAGACTAAACTTAAATAAGCATTTAAACATAGAGAAAATATAAGAGCCTTTTGAGTTAAAACTAGAATCTGAAATGTATTAAATAAAGAAGATTCTTTTATGAAAGGCCTCTAAAGTTGTCTTACATTTCTTAAATCAATCTGTAGCACATAATCAGTAAAAACCATATCATTTAAACAGAAAAATCATAACTTAAGCACTCACCCTCATGCAGCTGTGTCCCATTATGGGCTGTAACTTAACACATGCATTTCAGAAGTTGTTAAAAGTGAGTTCAGGCTAACAAATCTATATTGTTAAAAATCTTTGGTGAGAAGAGACAGCAGGATCGGAAGAAGGCACTAGATTTCATCACAAGGTTGAGGCGCAATATTTATATTGTATTATAATCTATTTTCCCCTGATTTTTAAAGGAATAAATAAAATTACAGGAGACAGCATTAAGATTTTAAGATAGCATTCCTTAAAGCTGACTCTTTTGGGGGCAGGCAGGATGAATTTTCTCTGGGGGTGAATATTTTATCTCTGCCCAGTGGTGTATTTATTGGAAAAAAAAGGAGAAAAGGAAATGTGCTTAATATTCTCTGATTTAGAAAAAAAATATGACACTCAAATCTGAGTTGAGTGGAATGAAACCAGCCTTCTTTCTTTAAAAAATTCAAATAGCTATAAAAATAAATATGTGAAATCAACCATAAATAGACTTTGGCTCATAAGAAATACTATAATGTGGGAGTTAAAATGACCAGATTGCAAATTATTGTAATAAAAATGTAATCATTGCTCTAAATTTAGCTAGCAAGCATCCTGAAGTTTATTGCTACTTTTTCGCAGGCACACTTGATACAGTAATCTCTAATGTTATGTTTCTGAGAATTTTTATTCTTGAGTACTTCATCTCAAATATTTTTCTTTAAATGTATAATTTCTGTATATAAAAAAGTTGACTCAAATATGCACAGTTAATGAACATTTGGCTCTCGGAGAATTTTTGCTATCTCACAGTACATTTAATGAAATCCATGATGAAAGAGGATTCTACAAATCTGGCCTCAGACACTTCCCAGCTGTGTGACCCTGGGCAAGTCACTTGACCCCCATTGCCTACCCTTACAACTCTTCTGCCTTGGAGCCAATACACAGTATTGACTCCAAGATGGAAGGTAAGGGTTTAAAAAAAAAAAAAAAAAAAAAAAAAAAGAGGATTCTAAAAAATTAGACTTGTAGTGTGGTCCCAATCCTGTAAGAAGAGTAAACTGTCCTTTCTTTTTAAAATAAAATACTCACCTAACTGAGGTAAACGAACCTTTCAGACGTTTCCCAAATGGTAGAGTTTATTCACATGAACTATGTAAATATATTACTTTGAAGAAAGAATTGTGTCTTGAATAGGTATTTTCATCTTACTGTTGTGTTAGTAGATTTGAAGAGAAAAATATTAGTGACATTGTAATGATATCATTGACATTTGTATGATTAAAGGCCAGCTCCTCCACAGAAGGGAAGAATAATTAACATGCCCTAGCTTTGGGCACAAATTGCCTTTTCCCTTGAGATATTACCATGGAAACTTGGTGGGCCAGAAGGGACCGCCTGTCAGTGGATTAGTATTACCGGAAGTTCTCCAAGTTGCCATGGCTTTTGACCTTGAAGGACTAATATAGAGAAGTGGTTTCCATTAGAAACTGATGGGAGGGGATCAGGATAGGATATTCTCTGGGAATCTATTCCATTCCATCTGGGTATGGGACCCAGTGATGGTTTATGATTGTTGTTCACCTGACAGCTATGTAAAGAATAATGGAAATGATCATATTCTGAAGGGAGAAAAGTGGTGATCATGCTCAAATATACAGCAAGTGACCTGAGACCAGTCAGAAGAAAAACACACAATCTAGGCTGAAAAAGCATATAGCAGTTTATCCAACCTTTTGGGACCAAGCTATAGCACCCTAAAGCAAAGAACGGCTTTCATTTACTTAACCACCACTTTTTTTCAAGCTTTCCTCTCCAAGGGATAAAGGGGGAATGAACATCATATAGCACCTATTATATGCCAGGTACTGTGCTAAGTGTTTTTAGTTTCCATTTTTATTTTTAACAAATATTATCTCATTTGATCCTGGGAGGGAAGTGCCATTATTTTCCCCGTTTTATAGTTGAGGAAACTGAGGTCAAGTGACTTACCCAAGACCATACAGCTAATAAGTATCTCAGACTGGAATTGAACTCTGATCTTGAGTCCAGGTCCAGCACTCTATCCACTGAACTATTACTTGCCTCCTGGTGGGAAGAAAGATGTGGAGGTAAAGAAAGTCATTTGTGTTCTTTTTAGCTTCCAGGCTATGCAGGAAGATTTGCTTCCTTTATTTGTCTACTTTTGCTGCTATGTTGTTTTTAAATTTCTTTTTACTTTTGCCTCTATGCTATTTTATTAGGTAGCTGGTTGTGCAAAGGATACAGAATTTCCCATTTTTGACAAACAAATATTGAAAGCCTAATAACTACTACCAGGAAAGATTATAATTGTAATTATAATCTTTCCTATCAAAATAGAAGACAATTTTGACAAGGCCATGGCCATGGAAAAATTAAATGTGGTGGGTGGCGAATGATTGTATAGACACTATCACTTCAATGATCTACTGTTTTGTCTGTGTGGATGCCAAATCTGCCAACTCATATCACAAAGCTTCTTTTTCATTTTTTTTTATTTTAAAGGAAATAAAAAAAGTATGCTCCAGTCTGTGCTCAGAATTATTTAGTTTCCTAGAGGTAGGTAGCATTTTTCTACTCTTGGTCCTTTCGAATTGTCTTGGATCATTGTTTTAATTACAGGATTTCTCTGGTGGAGGAGGGAGAAGAAGAGGAATAGGAAGAAGGAGGAGAAGGATTAGAAGGAAGAGGAGCAAGAGGAGATGATGTTGGTGATATCTCCAGGAATGATAGCTCTGGCTTACATAGCACTTTAAAGTCTGCAAAGTGCTTTACACACATTTCATTTGATCCTTACAACAGGACTACAAGGTAGGTGCTATTATTTTTCCCATTTCATAACTAAGCAAATTGAGGCTTAGAGAGATTAAGGGACTTGCCCTGGGTCACATAGTAATAAATACATGAAATCAGATTTTGAACCAGATCAAGGTAATTTGAAGTGGGAGGAAATACTAATGTCTGAGGGAAATATGGGAAGGCTTCTTGTTAGTTTTCATTTGTGACATGAACAGAAAATATCCACTTTATTATTTTTTCTATCCAGCATTATTGGGAAAAGTTCATAACTCCTGGATAATGAATACCTGATACATCACCTAAGGCAGTGATGGCAAACCTATGGAACGCATACCAAAGATGGCACACAGAGCCCTCTCTATGGGCACACCTGCAGTTGCCCACCAGAGTTTGTTACCAAAAAGCCAGAGGGACTTGGGCTGGAGCTGTTCCCCCACCTCCATGCACCTGAGGACATTCCTCACTTCACCCACCCCTCTGCCCAGCAGCCCAATGGGAGGACTTACTTTCTCCCCTGTTTGGGGTAAAAAGGGAGGGGGTGATGCCTAGTACTCCATCTCTAAAAGGTTTGCCATCACTGTCCTAAGGGAAATACTGTGCAGTGCACAATCTACAATAGTAGGCTGAAAAAAGAAAATGTTCTCAAAGCGAATGTAACAATTCACCTTCACCTCTGTCTCAGGACAAAAGTAACTTTTTCATATCTTAGTTTAAGAGAAAGTTCAGATTTACCTACACTCCCTACCCTAAAATCTAAACTTATAGCTTAGAGAAGGAAAAAATAAAGTGATTTCTAAGGTTCCTTCCAGCTCCAAAATCCCACATTGAGAATTTAACCCCCTCATTTTAGAAATGAGAACATTAAGGCCTAGATAACTGAAGTGATTTGTTTAAGATCATTCAGGATTAAGGGGCAGAGGCTGGGGCAGAGACAGGAGTCAAAGTTTGAAATGTCTACTTCAGAACATTGGGAAAAAACATACCATTTTTGAAGGTAATCTCTACAATGTTTTTGCTTTGTTCATTCTCCTCTCCACCTGCATTATCATGTTCCTTCAGCTTCTCATTTATAAAAGAATGCATGGTCTTTCTACTGTTTATTCAATAATACCCCAATACCCCTTTTCCTCTGAGGATCATTCAAGTACTGTGCCAAGGTGAAGATCCCCTTTTTTTGGGCAATTGGAGCTGGGAGGTAGGAAGTGAAGGAAGAGAAAGAAGTGCTGCTTGTCCAGTCATGGAGTGGCAGCTGAAGCAGAGAATTTACACCTGTCCTTTACTCTCCCAGCTGGTCTGCTGCCAGGGCAAAGGGCCCAATAGTAGCAAAAGGCTCTCATCAAAGAAATTGGGGGTTCATGTACCATCTTGAAAAGTAACCCTTCTATCTCTCTATGCAAAGAAATATATATTTATATCTAAATATATATATATATACATACATATAAACATGTTAGGATTCAGCACCAAAAAGTAAAATAATCTTTTCCCCATATATTTCACACCCCTGGTAGTTGGATGATGGGTCACTATGAAAACTTTCAGTAGAAGACTAAATATCTATATATATATATATCCTGTCTGTTTTCCAGTTACTTAGTTTTTTTTCTCAGAATAAAGAAAGCCATGGGGCATAGCATAGTATTAGAAATTTCATATTTGCATAACTCTAGGTATCCATGGCACAAGAGCAAGGCATTTTGGGATGAGTGATTATTGCTTTTCCTCCATTCCCCAATACTATCTGATCAAATTTGAATCGTATGTTAAAATAATATAATGTTATTCTCCTGGACACATTGAGATGTTCCATAGTAATGCTGATTTCCTGAAAGATTTGTTTTCCCATTCCTCTTGCCTTCTACCCTACTCTGTATCCTAAACTATGGATAGCTGCTGATTTTGCCTATAACAAGGAGGTGGGCTCATGCTGTTTCAATTTCTATAACTCTCACAGTAAGTCTCTCAAGTCCATAAAGGGCTCAGAGCAGACCATGGGATCATGCTGTTCTCTGCTTCCCTGTATCACTTCCTACTACTCCAAACTCTAAGAAGACTTTTCATGACCAGAGCCAGCTGGATGACTCAAAGACCCCTTTCTCTTTTATTAATGAATTTTGTTCTAATGTAGGAGAGGGAGATTCCTTTTATCCCTGCTTACTGCAAGTACCCTGGAATCCAGCAAGTAAAAACGTAGCTGTTGACAAATCGAGATGAAATAAATACCTGTCATATCTTGCCAAAGGGGCAAAGTAACTTCCAATTTAATTGAGAAGGAAAAAGTTGGCAGAATAAAACAATATACCAACTTAAATCTTTCTCCATTGCCCCTAAAAGTAATTTAAATAAAAATAACACCTGGCAAGCAACATTGTTCATCTCTCAGAAATCAAGATGCCAAACTGAAGACCTACCAACGAAGATAGAAGTTGCATAAATACAGACGCAAAGGAGAAATCTGTAAATTATTGGACTTCAAAAATCGTTCCACATGCAGTTTGCCTCTGATAGCTCTCTACCTAAAGTCCAATTTCACCAGTCTTTGTAACGTGAAACCTACTGTAGATAAGACAAAATGTACAGATAGTCTGTTTTGGAGCAGGATATTAAATTAGTTCCAGAAACCAAGTTACATGACAAATGGCCTAATGGCATTGCTAAAACTGGAAGATTTGATTTCATAATTTTCCATTATTAATGGAAAGAAAACCAAACAGATTCTGAATGAGCTTTTGCCATCAGCATGTGGCAGTCTCATGTTAATGTGTTAGAGGAGAGAAATCTCAGGCAATTTTATTGGCCTTTGAATTACAGTATGTAATTTCCCAATTTGTTAGAGAAAGAAAAAAAATCATAGAGTTGATTGACTTTTCTTGAAAGTTTTTGAAGTAAGCAAACATGTTAAAAAGATAAAAAGAAGCGCCAATTTACCATTATAGCTGAGTCATGAGAAAGGAGAAAAATTAATTCTA
Organism: Gracilinanus agilis; assembly: GCF_016433145.1. Taxonomy (NCBI): domain Eukaryota; kingdom Metazoa; phylum Chordata; class Mammalia; order Didelphimorphia; family Didelphidae; genus Gracilinanus; species Gracilinanus agilis. The sequence goes on along the minus strand of NC_058130.1, from coordinate 309,850,787 downwards.
AAGATTTAGGCACTAAGTGTTTATTATTTCAAAGATATTATATGCTCTCGTAATTGTGAAATAACTTTTAGAAAAGTTCCCTGAGTCTTTTAAAAAAACTCCAAATTATTGCTATTTTTCAAAGAAAGATTCCTAAAATATTTGTGAAACACATTACAGGCAAAATAATCCAGTAAGCAATGGTCCCATGTGAAAGAGATTCATTTTCCTGAAATCAGGAATGAGTTAACTATCAGTTATACCATAACACCCTGCTACAGAAAGACTTAACAGAAACAAAACGCAAATAGGATGTGACTAGAACATTTTAGAACTATTATCTCAACAGTCAAGAAACTTCTTTTCTTCTGTACTTACAGTCTTTAAATACAAGATCTGGGTCTCTGTGAGGCAGGACTTGGGTAATGATGTGTTTCAGGGATTCCAAGGTTCTATCCATCTTGGCTCTGCGTTTTCGAGACTGCATGCGCAAAGTGTCCTCATGCCTGAATTATTCCAGCCCTGTACTGAATTTGTGCTGTTCATTGATGCACTGGATTACCAAAGAATCTCTTTTAACATCTGCCAATCAGACATTGCCCAGAACCTAAAGACCTCTCAGTGGGCCCTCCTCCCTGGCTCACTTATCTTTGTTGTATGCTGAGCTAATTAGCTATAAAGGCTAGCTGACAGGCTAGCTCCTACTGCTTCCTTCTGTTAAACACACCCACCTACAGGCTAGCTGTGGAAACTAATCATATGAAAGACTTCTTTTCCTTTTCTTCTCAGAAATTGCCTGGATGGACTGAAGCAGACTGATTTAGGCTTTTTGTTGTTGTTGAACTGTAGTTCCAACTCCCAGTCCTTCTCCCCCAGGAGTATAAAAGCAAGATGTTAAGGTTTTCTCAACTAAATTCCTTACATAAGAAATGTAGAAAGTTTGAAGTCCCTTCCATCCAGGAGGAGAATATAACAAGTTTAGGAATTCAAGTTCTCATTTTGCAAAGCACTATGGTAAGAAAGCTGAATGCAGTTAAGAAATAGTGTAATGCTTGCTATTTGAATTCACAGAAATCAGTTACAGAAGTTGAGTCCTCCTGCCATAGCCATAATCACTTCTGATGGCTATGGCAAAGATAACAGCTAGACTTGTCTCACAGCTGGTCAGGGCATATTTTCTCTGCGAGTAATCCTTTTCAGGAAAATCCATTCACTAAACTCTCTACATCTATTTAGATATAATATTCATCTTTGCATTTTCACCAGGATAACACTTTCTAAAGAGAATTTGTAAACATGAGAAACTGAGAAAAATAACCACAACATATTTGCAAAGGAATTCATTGAAATGTTATGAAGCCCTGAAAATAATGAATCAGATGAGTCAGAAGAACTCATATCTTCTTCCCTTATGGTTTTACATTAATAAAGAATGAGAAGACCCTGGGATTATGTTGCAGCGGGAAGGATTCTGGGATTGACAAAAAGATATGAGACACTGGAGCATGTTAATAAAAGGGGCTGAAGCATCATTTTCACATGAATTTTTAAGTGTAAGACTTAGCAGCTATGGAAACAGGAGTATTTTTAAGATGACTTCCAAAGATGCCTTACAATTCTAGGATTCTGTTAATGTTTTATTACTCCATAGAATTCTATATGTTTTATATCTTTTCAAGGCTAAAATAAAAGGATAATTTTTTTCATGATTAGCTTCAAGTCCTCTGAAGATGAGTATGCTTAATAAATAGAAGAGAGTAGATTATTTTGCTAATTAACAATGTAATGATGATGCCTCCACCAAAGTCCTCCTTCCATGCCTCAGCCTAGCATGGAGGAGACTCTAAAATTCTCAAAGGCTCTGTCAGGAAAGAGCAGTTCTATAAATAAGGGGTGGACAGAGGGGTTCTACAAATTTGGAAAATTTTCAAGCATGGCCCACCCAGGAACAGTCTAGCTAAGTGAAGAGTGTTGGCCACCAGGTAACAAATTTTGCTGGCCCTATGAGTTTCTATTAAGACAAAAGTATAAGTCTCTGAGAGGAAGGGACCCATATGGGGTATGTGGGAAGGGCGGCGGTGGGGGCGGGGTTCTTCACCCTCAAGCAGTTCTAAATTAATTCTCCCTCATAGGTAGGGGATTATAGCAAGTAATATAAATTTCCAAAGCAGCTAGGCGGTGCAGTAAGTAGATAGGGTTCTGGACTTAGAATAGGGAAGAATTTGGTTCAATTCCAACCTCAAACACTTCCTTACTGATGACCCTGGACAAGTCATCTAACCTCCATTTGCCTCCGTTTCCTTATCTGTAAAATGGAAAAAATAACAGTACCTACTTCCTAGAGTTTTTGTGAAGATCAAACAAGATAATATTTAAAGAGTGCTTACCAGGGTGCCTGGCACATAACAGGTACTATATAAATGCTAGCTTTTAGTATTGTTATTATTTTTTAAACCCTTATCTTCTATCTTGGAGTTAATTCTATATATTGGTTCCAAGGCAGAAGAACAGAAAGGGCTAGGCAATGGTGGTTAGGTGACCTGCCCAGAGGAAGAATCTGAGGTCAGATTTGAACCCAAGGCCTCTTGTCTCTAGGCCTGACTCTCAATCCACTGAGCCACCCAGCTGCCCTTATTATTATTATTATTATTATTATTATTAATTGTTATTGTAATTATTATTAAGATAGAATCCCATTAGAGAAGGAAGGAAATTTGGCTTGAGCATGGTTCAAGTGTGAAATCTTCCTGTTTTCTAATCTGGTATTTTATATTTAATATTTTGTGAGTCTGTTGCATAGGAGCTAAAGGTTTCTTTCATTTAATTTTGAAATTAGAGATGTAAGGCAACATCTAATATTTCTCAAGGAAACCTGGACTGGGCCAAATGAGTCAAATCTCACATTCCCAGGGGAAATCCTTGTGTGCCAGCTCTGGAAACATCACTCGCCTGTATTATCAGAGAAATGCTTCTATTAATAAAATAACTCATTTTAAAAAGTATTAAAAATTGGAATGTGTCTTCTACTTCAAGTCCTCAGTGATCCATGATTTTATCAACATGCACACTCCTTTAAATTCCAGATTTTAACTCTTTCATCCCTTCCTAAAATTTCAGGAGTTGCTGTGGTTAAAAAAAAAAAAAAATCTAACTTAACGATCTACTTTCTGTTGGTAAGTCCCAGTGAACTTAGCTAGCATGGTCTATGCAGAACGACTATAGTCTGTCCCTAGATTGCTACTTGTCATTACAGCTGGGAAAAACCTGCCAAAGATAGTGGTGTGCTGCCAGATCAAAGGTTATGTTCCAAGCCAGAGTCTTGTCTGCATCATGAGAAGGCTCAGTATAGTACTTTGTGGTAGTTGTTGTTCAGTCATTTCAATCATGTCCAATTGATTGTGACCCTATTTTGGGGTTTCCTAGCAATGATTCTGGAGTCGTTTTTCATTTCCTTCTCCAGCTCATTCTGAAGATGAGGAAACTGAGGCCAACAGAGTTAATTGATTTACCCAGAGATATACATACAGCTAGTAAATGTCTAAAGAGTGATTTGAACACAGGAAGAGGAATCTTCCTGATTCCAGGTCTGGCACCTCTATCCACTGTACCACTTAGCTTCCAGTAAGTACTACTTTAGGGCAGCTTGGTGGCACATGGATTCCTAGTCTGGAGTTTCCCAAAAGTCTTAGTTCTTAAGTTTTAATTGTACTGAGACTGTATAATCGATTTAGAACTGGAAGGAAATAGAGAAGCCATTTGGTCTAACTACCTCCTTTTACAAATGACAAAATCGAGACTCAAAGAGATTAATAGTAGGGGACATCAAGCTGTCCCCTCTCCTTTCTTTCCTAAAGAACATAGTGATATCCCAAATGATTGATCCTACAACTGAGATTGAAGATGAAAGCTGTAAAGACTACGGCACCCACTGAAAAGTAAGTCAAGGGAATAAGGCAGATTAATCCATGAAACAGAGATGCAGTACCCTATGAAGATCACTCTAAGCCTAGCAGCAGAATGACTCCTTCAGAACAGACACCACACTCAGCAGTGAATCTCATTAGGAGTCTACAAAGCTGGAAATGACAGTTCTGCAGTTCTAGAGCCATGAGTTGTCTTGCTCACATGCATTCCCTACAGGGGTGTCTTACTACTCTTGTAGATTAAGTCCGTGTAAGTTCTTGCCATGTCATTTAAATAAATCTCCTTACTCAGAGCTAATTGAGACTATTGGCTGATTTTTAATGGGAAGCACATAAGTGGGGGCTCATGAGCTATGAACAGAGCCATATCGTTTTCCCTCTGGGGACTTAACTTGTGAGTATGAGTGCTGAGTTAGGGCAATAGACCATAAGGGATATCTGGATATTTGAAAAATATTTTGTGGGATGGCTTTAAGAAAAATAGATGATGTTGAAAAATGAGGAAAATTCCGTAGCAGAAGAATTCTGGTTACTGGGAGAACATTTTCTATGGGCCATAGAGCCATTAAACATATTAATGTGACTTCCATTACCAGTGTAACTAATATCTAGTCAACAAGTTATTAAAATGAGCAGCCCTGACTGCTGCTGTACTGCATCAGGGTTTGTGACAAATGGCAAGAACATTATTGATTTCACCTGCAGGATCCTCATAATTCTTTCTCTCTAAAGAAGGCAAACTTTGTCTGAGTGGTTGTACTAGAAACAAAAACACAGCCTACAAAGTGTTCCAGACTTGTGTAAACATTAAGACCTTTGATGACTTCATATATTTGAAGAATCTTACATTTGGGGGAAATAAAAGGAATTCTGATAAAGATGGAATTTACAGAATTAGAACTCAGAGGCTGTCTTATTCCAATATCAAACCACAATCTTTCAGCAGATTTCCTTTGGGAACCTTTTGCCTAGGCATTTCTTAACAAGCAACTCACAGAGAATTATCACCTGTAAGTACCACAGTACGACTGCTTAGAAAAAATAAATAACAAGGTTTCTCATCACTTTTCCTTTTTAATAGAAACAGTTTCATGAATCTGAGAAGTCCTTATACAGTCTATTTGTTTTGTCTTAAGTTCTAATGACGAATTTCACATTAAAGCTCATTCAGGAGCAGGGGATTACTAAGAACAAAGTCAAAATTGGAAAATAAAAATGGGTGGCTGATTCTAGTCCAAACCAGGCTGGCTCACACCTCCTACCCTTAATTCTGTCACAGAACTGTTCGGAGGTATGAAAGCATCACCCCACTGTCATATTCAAAGATCAGAATTGACTACTAAATGGTAGGAAATGCAGAAATGGTTAATTAATAATGTTTATGTAGGTGATCCCCCTCATTACAAACCTCTATGAAGTGAGACTAGAGAAAGAAAAGGAATAGTTTCTACTCTAGAAATTTCTATATTCTCTGTATAGGAGGAAACACATTAAAAAAGAAACCGTCTGAGACTAGTAAAGCCTATATATTTTTTTAAACCCTTACCTTCCATCTTGAAGTCAATACTCTGTATTGGCTCCAAGGCAGAAGAGTGGTAAGGGTAGGCAATGGGGGTCAAGTGACTTGCCCAGGGTCACATAGCTGGGAAGTATCTGAGGTCAGATTTGAACCTAGGACCTCCAGTCTCTAGGCCTGACTCTCAATCCACTGAGCTACCCAGCTGCCCTCTTAAAGCCTGTATTCTTTAAAAAAAAAGAGACTTTTTTTTTACTGTCAGAATTACTATCTTGGTTGGTTTTGTTTCTTGCTTTTTTCTCCCTCCTTAAATCATTGTTGTTGTTTAATCCTTACCTTCTATCTTAGAATCAATACTGGTTCCAAGGCAGAAGAGTGGTAAAGAATAGACAATGGAGGTTATGTATCTTACCCAGGGTCACACAGCTAGGAAGTATCTGAGGCCAGATTTGAATCCAGGACCTCTCTACTGAGCCAACTAGCTGCCCTGTCTTTAAATCACTCTTACAGTGGATGGTTTTCTTGCTACATTTGGAACATGGTACATGATACATTCAGAAATGAAGATGATGTAAAAGCAAAAAATATCAACAAAAGTAACAGACCTAAATATAGAAATGTATTTATCATTATTATTTTTTAAAGATGAAGTTCAGCAATGTAAGTTGGGTTAAAAAAAAGTCATTTCCATTGTTCTTTAAGATCCACAAAGCAGGGGGCAGCTGGGTAGCTCAGTGGATTGAGAGCCAGACCTGGAGATGGGAGTTCCTAGATTCAAATAAGACACTTCCCAGCTATGTGACCCTGGGCAAGTCACTTAACCTCCATTGCCTAGCCCTTACGACTCTTCTGCCTTGGAACCAATACAGAGTATTGATTCTAAGGCCGAAGGTAAGGGCTTTAAAAAATAAAAAAGATTCACAAAGCACTTTGCTCTCAACGACCCTATAAGACAAATGGTAAAGATATTGTTATATCTATTTAAAGCTCAGAAAAGGGCTATCAATTGCATGGGTCCATATAGCAAATAAGTATCAGAACTGTGATTCCAACCCATAACTCACTGTCAGTGACAGAAATATCCTAAAAAAGGATAGGGTTGTGTTCTAAGACGATTGATGAGGAGATTGTGGAACAAAAAATATCATTAAGTGGATTATGGTAAAAAAAATCTAATTAAACAAAACTGGAATAACATTAAATATACTGGGTAACAAAAAATATGTATCAGCTATTCTTGGGGCAGGGAAGGGAAGGAGAAGGCATCATAGGATCATAGATTTAGAATTAGAAGGGACTTAAGAAACCAATACGTCCAACCTACCTCATTTTATAGCTGAGGAAACCAAAGCATATAGAAATAAATCCTTCATTGTAAAGGGTATAAAGGACAGCTCTCTGGGAGGAATTGGGAGAAAGGATACGGGGGAAATGATGATGATGTAAAAAGAAAAGATGTCAATAAAAAAACCAATTAAAAATTTTTAACCAAGGAAATGGATACTTTGAAAGAAAAGAATGGCAGACACAGAACTAAAAACCAAAACCAAAGCCAAAAAAAGTCAATAAAAATTATAGCAATGCCAAAAGACAACAATTGGAAAAGCAGATAAAACATTTGTAATAAAATGCAATTGGCCTGAATCCAGAATTCTGAATGATAGGGAAACAAATGGTTTCTAAGGGTAACTGATTTTCTATACCAAATAATAAAGAATATTTTATGCAGAAAACTCAGTAATGTGAGGAATTGATAAGCAAAAGAATCCACTACAAGGTGATTTTTAGCAAAAAAAAAGTAACCCAAGATCAATTTATCAAACCACTTCTGGTGTTTCTTTCCAGGCCTCTCCTGTCTCTCCTACTCAGGTGCTGGTCTGGGGGTATCCTTATACTTTTCATGGCGGATGGTGGTAGAATCTGCAATGGTTATCTTGAGAGTTACAGGACATCCTTGCTCTTAGGTGGAGACCCTGTTGTTTTGGATAATCTCACTTTTGGTTTCCACTCTTTCATTGCTAAGAGGTTTTAAGGAGAAGATCTGAAGAGTCTTCTGCCAAATGGCAGCTTAAATTCTCTGCTCTTTCAAAAGGGCACAGTAGTAGTACTCCAGCTAAAAAAGCACAGCAATATTCAGAGGAAACTGAGGTTAAGGGAGCTGGCAATATCAAAGAATAAGCCCAGGGAGGCAAGGGAATCTACCTATCTAGAAAAGATTCCTTGCCCCATGAGACTCCAACCCAGCCAGGTGAGCTTATCATCACATAAAACCTGTCCAGTACAGTCGCTCTACCTGTGAAGAGCAAGTACAGGGAAGACCCATCCATTTGAGGAGTTGCTATGTGGGGGAACCAGCTCATTGTAGTTATCTATCATTGTAGTGGCTATCACTGTCCCATAGAGAACTTCACAAGAACTCTTTATATATGTGTTTCACTACCACTGTATTATAGGTTTGTGCCTCCTCTCCTTACCTTGTGTATCTTTGTGGGAACATGTGCCTCAGGTTTAGGGGGAATGCTTTGAATTGCTCTTCTTACTATGTTATTCAAATAAGTATCTTTTCTAAGAGGTATTTGAACCTACTGGCTAATTGTTTACCCGAAGCCCAAGTAGGGGGTTCATCAGCTCCAGGGCTGTCTCTAGAGAAGTTGGAATTTTATGAAACTTTGTAGAATTTTTTTTTATACAGTATACCTGAAGGTTACAAAAGTGAGAAAAATAACTATGTCCAACGATGATTATCAAAAACAAAGAAAAAACAATTTTATTTGGAAAACAAACTTTCACAGCAACATTTTTGGATGTTTTCAAAATCCCCAGAAGCAGCCCAAGTTCGATTAATCTAATTATAACCAGGTAATAATAATTCAATAAATTACATTATATTAATGTAGCATCAGTGGTAACAAGGTACAAAGTATAGAAAACTGGCTCCTCAGTCAGAGTGAAGGTCCCCTATGGAGTTGCAAAAGAAGACATAAAGAAGAGACTAGAGACAAAGACAAACTTTTCATACTTGCTCTGGGTCAGTCCTGTTTACTTCAACTGGGCTGAGACAAATAGAAACTGAGTTGAGGTATTTTTGTTATGCTTGAGGCCAGGAAGGCTTGCCACTCTACTTTACATGATTTATGAAGATTTAAAAAACCTGGATATAGCAGACAACTCTTATTTAACCATTCCCTATTGCTGGATATTTATGTTTCTAGGAAAGGAGTTGTTCCCAGAGAAACTGTTAATTTAGATATCACTGTACTTACGTAGCCATACAGCAACAAGTTCAGATTAAATAATGAACATGTCAGGGTTTAGGAACAAAAAAGTAGCTGAGAAGAGGAAAAAAACACCAGGAAATTCCTAAATTAGGGTATCTATCTATTGAACAAGCTTCATTTTCTCTGCCTTAAATATTTACCCCACCTTATTTTAAAAGAAAGGGAACAAAATCCTTACTCTGGCTAATTTCCCTTCCCCCTCTTTTTCTCTCTGGCTAAAACAGGAATGAATCTCTTTTAAATTCCCAAAGATGTTAAGAGCATCAATCAGAAGACTACTTGGAAGGGCAGACAAAGGGTTAAATTCCCAAGTTAGGGAACCAAGTAGTAGAAAAGCCTTTGCTGGCTGCATATACATAATAAAGGCAGGAATGTGGCTTGGCTGAGGGAAGATAAAGACCTTGCCCTCTGGGTTAAGTTTTATTTCAGTACCTCTCTGTGGGGTCTCCTCCCGAGTTCTTCCCAACTCCTCTATTTAATTGAGAAGAATCATAGAACTATAAATTTATAAAGAGCTAGAAGGTTGCTTAGACCTCTTCTAGTCTAATTCTTTCATTTTGTAGATGAGGAAATTGAGGCTGAGAAATGTAAAGTTACATTTCTAGTGTCACCAGGTAGTAAATACTAGAGCCAAGATTTGAATCTAGGCCTTCTCATTCTCAATTTATCCATGAGAGGAAAAACTGGGAATCCAGACCCTGAAAGCCCAGGAAGTTTGTTGGGAGGGGAGTTCTGAAGTGGATGCTGGTTAGGTGCAGTCTGGCCAATGGAGACCAACAGGGATACTTGGGAATTGCCCATCTTAAAATAGAAAAATGATCTCTAAAGGAGAGACAAATTCCAGAAAATTTACATTAAAAAAAATAGTTTGAGTTCAAGGGCACTAGTAGCCAGCTGGAAGTGACTTCTCTGTATCTAGAGAACTTCTGCCTAAAATTAGTGATCTCATCAGCCCCCATTATCCCTTTGCCAGTGATTCTCAGATCTACTTATCAAGCCATAATGTCTTTCCTGACATATAGTCTTGAATCTTCAACTGCCTATTGGACATCATGCTCAAAACCAAATTCATTTTCTTTCTTCCTCAAGCCCTCCCTCTTCCCAACTTCCCTTATCCATTGTGCCACCAAATTCTCAGGCACCAGGTTCAAAACTTAGATTTTATCCTTCACTCCTTACTCTCAGCCTCTCATAACCGTCAAGTCCTGTTGTTTCTACCTTCACTTCTTTCATACAGTCCCCTTCTCTCTTTTGACATTGACACTGACCTAGTTCAGCCATTTTTATCACATCATGACTGAATGCTTGCAATAGCCTTCTAGTTGGTCTCCCTGAGTCATCTCTCCCACTTTAGTCCATTCTCTCCTTAGCTAACAAAATGATTTTCCTGAAGTGCAGGTCTGGCCATGTCATATCTTCTGACCTTCTCTCTATCACCTCAATAAATTCCTATGATCCTCTATTAATTCCAGGATCAAATACAAAATTTTCTGGTTTTTAAAGTCCATCATAACTTGTTCCCTTCCTACCTTTTCGGTCTTCTTAACACTTTTCTCTTTGCATATACCATAATTAAATGATACTGGCCTCCTTGCTATTTTTTAATTAGGACACTCTATCAATCACATTCTCACTGACTGTCCTCATACCTGGAATGTTCATTCTCCTTATCTCTGTCTCTTGGCTTCTCTAGTATTCCTTAAGTTCTAGCTAAAATCTTATTTTCTGTAAGAAGCCTTTCCTAAGCCCTTATTGCTAGTGTTTCCCCAGCTGATCATTTCCAATTTATCCTGTAGATATTATCTGTACATAATTGGTTGCTTATTATCTTTCCCATTAGACAATGAGCTACTTAAGAGCAGGGATCATTTTTTGACTTTTTTTGGGTCCCCAGCAATTAGCACAATTCCTGGAAATTTAATAAATAACTTAGGTGTATGAGGTGTTCAGGGAGGACTAGTACCTCTGGTGGGAGGGCTTGCTGAGCCCTTTTCAGGGCTGCTTCTTTGGTGTCCACCTCTCACCCAACTCTCACACGTGGCTCCAAGTGTAAAACTGTCTTCACAGACAGACTAAAGCAGGTTAGGGTAACTTAACAAGTCTCAAACCTGACAGTGAATTAGGAGGGATGTTTACCCAAAGCATGTGAAGAATTCCCTTGACTGAGTGGGCAGATGAGAACAATTTGTTCCATTGGCCATGAAGGTGGCTAAAGCAGGTGCTGTGAAACACTTAGAGCTTGAGAAGATCTTGAAGAGAAGAGCTTGAAGATACCAAGTCATCTACTGCATCCAGTACTATCCATCACCAGTTGTCCTGATTTTTGTCTTGCCATGAGACTTTGATGATTCTAGAAGACAAAAACAAGACTGACAACATTGTGTAACTGTCTCATTTAAATTCTATTCATGTTTAGGTCAAGATGTCATTGGTCCTCTTCAGAAATGAAGGATGGGAATTAGCAGCAAGGTTTCTAGAGCTCTCAGCCCACAGATGGTAAGGGGGTCAGGCAATTGGTCAGGCAGTGAATATTTTGCTGATACTAAGTATAGTGACTCTGTTGCATTGCCCACACACAGATCTAAGTCATAGTTCTGGGTCACAGTTCCAGGGCAAGGAGGAATACTAACATACATGCTGCAGGGGAGCCAGGACCCTGGTCATAGTTACAGGGAAGCTTATGATCCTCACAGATCAGAGCACAGGGCAGGAGAGTAGTAAACACACCTTTCATTAGATCATACTACTTTGGATGAATGGAAAAAGTTATAGACTCCTAGAATTATCTCTGAAAGTAACTGTCTAAAAAACAAAACAAAACCTGAAGCTTGGGACAATGCCCCCTCCATTGCAGGAACATAGCCCAAATTTAACAGTTTTTTTTAAGTTAAAAGTCAAGAAGAAAAGTCTGGGAAAATAGGAAAACAACAAAAAACTTACCATAGAACATTATTATGGAGACAGGGAAAATTAAAACACAAACTCAGAAAAAGGTAATAAAGTCAAGGTGAACTGTGAACTGGTCTCAGGTCCAAAACCAAATTCTGGAAAAGCTCAAAAAGAAGTATAAAAATCAAATAAAAGAGATAGAAGAAAAATTGGGAAAAGAAATGAGAGTTATGCAAAAAATCATGAAAAAAAGAGTCAATAGTTTGGTAAAGGAAGCATGAAAAAATACTGAAGAAAACAAAACCTTAAAAAACAGAATAAGCCAAATAGCAAAAAAGATACAAAAATCCACTGAAGAGAATAATAATAATAATAATAAAAGCAGAATTGGCCATTTGGAAAAAGAGGTACAAAACTCATTGAAGAAAATAATGTCTTAAAAATTAGACTTGGGCTTCTGGTTAAGATGGCGGCAGTGTAAGGAGCAGCTGCTTGATCTCTCCTGACCGAAGCATACAGGACTCCTCAAGGGGAAATAAAAACGAGTCCAGAAGAACGAAGGAACCCCACAACAGGGCGCAGCATTGAAGGTATGCAGAATCGGGGCATTTCCACGATATAAAGGGGTGAAACAGCTCTCACTAAAACGCGAGAGGAAGAAGCTCCTCCCCCACCCCCCACACCGCACACCTCGCACAATGCCAATGCACAAGTGTGAAAAACAGGACTGGGGCAACCAAATAATCACTGGCAGCCCCAGAGCTTGTACTTGTGTGCTGCAAGACGAGGGACCCCAGGTGGCTAGGGGCACGCACGGACTTTCCCCAAGCGTCCATGTGGGTGAAGGCACTCAGGTGCGAATAAAGATCTCCAGCCCACTGACTTTCACTACCTTCTGCAAGGGTGAAGGCAGTGCCCTAAGAGCATCTGTGCAGGCAAAGGCAGTGCCCTAGGCTTGAATAACTATCTCCAGCCCAGGCTTGGACCTCCAGTGAGGACCCTGTGTAGACCCAGCACAGCAGTAGAAGCAGCCCTAAAGACTGCTGAAGGAACCTCGGGCAGAGGGGCAGACCTGGAACTACCAGGAGGCCTGACCCCGAGGACAAGAAGACTGGAGCCCCCGGGAGCTTGCAAGGCACAGGCAGACCCTGAGTGCAAAGACAAAGCTGAAAAGGGGCGGGGCTAACAATAGCCAGCAATAAGGAAGTCCAGAAGAAAAAGACTATCAAGAGAAACTCTGGTACACTGGACAACTTCTACACAGAGAAAATCCAGACAACAGAGGAGGGAAAACAAAAATCCAAACCTCCCCCAAAAAATGAAAGCTGGTCACAAGCTATGGAAGAGTTTAAAAATTAAATGCTGAGGAACATGGAAGAAATCTGGCAAGAAAATAACAGTTTAAAAGGCAGAATTTTGCATTTGGAAAGTGAGACAAGTCAACTGAAGACCAAAAATGACCAGATTGAAAAGGAAAACCAAAAAATTATAGCCAAAAACCAAAAAATTATAGCCGAAAACCAAAACATTAAAGCCGAAAACCAAAACATTAAAGCCAAAAACCAGTCCTTAAAGGCTAGAATCGAACATTTAGAAACCAATGATCTCTCAAGACAACAAGAACAAATAAAACAAAGTCAAAAGACTGATAAAAATAGAAGGAAACATGAAATATCTCAATGAGAGAGTAACAGACCAAGAAAACCGGTCAAGAAGAGACAACTTGAGAATCATTGGTCTTCCTGAAAAGGCAGAAATTAATAGAAACTTGGACTCCATACTTAAAGAAATTATTCAGCAAAATTGCCCTGAAGTTCTACAACAAGAGGGCAATATAGACATTGAAAGGATCTATAGAACACCCTCTACACTGGACCCAGAAAAGTCAATACCCAGAAATATAATAGCGAAATTGAAGAGCTTTCAAGTTAAAGAAAAAATCTTACAAGAAGCCAGAAAGAGACAATTCAAATATCAAGGAGCACCAATAAGGATCACACAGGATCTGGCAGCCTCAACACTAAAAGACCGCAAGGCTTGGAATACAATATTCAGAAAGGCAAGAGAGCTGGGCCTTCAGCCAGGAATCAACTACCCGCGAAACTGACTATATACTTTCAGGGGAAAGTATGGGCATTCAACAAAATTGAAGAATTCCAAGTTTTTGCACAAAAGAGACCGGGACTAAATGGAAAGTTTGACACTCAACCACAAATATCAAGAGAAAGATGAAAAGGTAAATAAGAAACAGAGGGAAAAGAAAGAAAACTCATAGTCTTTTAAGTTTGACTCTTTAAGGGCATAAATAAGATCTAATTATCTGTATTGCTAGGTGGAGAAATGCTATGTATAAATCTCTGTAGTGAACTCTATACACTATTATAATATTCACTATTATAGCAACCAGAAGAATAATTCATAGGGAGAGGACAGGATACTAAATGGTCTAAGAAGACATGGGGGGTGGGAAAGAGGGGG
>NC_058130.1:309769780-309836324 GCF_016433145.1 Gracilinanus agilis | reverse complement strand
TTTAGCAAAGCGGCAGGATACAAAATAAATGCACATAAATCATCAGCATTTCTATACATTTCCAACACATTAGTACAGCAAGAGGTAGAAAGAGAAACACCATTTAAAATCACCCTAGACAATATAAAATATTTGGGAATCAATCTAACAAAACAAACACAGCTATTTTACGAAAACAACTACAAAACACTTTCCAAACAAATAAAACTGGACCTCAACAATTGGAAAGCCATTAACTGTTCATGGATAGGACAAGCTAACATAATAAAAATGAACATCCTACCCAAATTAATTTACCTATTTAGTACCATACCTATCAAATTACCAAAAAACTTCTTTACTGAATTAGGAAAAACTATAACAAATTTCATTTGGAATAACAAAAGATCAAGAATATCAAAGGAAATAATGAAAAAAAATGTGAAGGAAGGGGGCCTAGCAGTACCAGATATTAAACTATACTATAAAGCAGCAGTCATTAAATCAATATGGTACTGGCTAAGAGATAGAAGGGAGGATCAGTGGAATAGACTTGGGGAAATGACATCAGCAAGACAGTGTATGATAAACCCAAAGAGCCCAACTTTTGGGACATGAATCCACTATTTGACAAAAACTGCTGGGAAATTTGGAAAACAATATGGGAGAGATTAGGTTTAGATCAACATCTCACACCCTACACCAAGATAAATTCAGAATGGGTGAATGACTTGAATATAAAGAGTTTTTTTTTTTTTTTTTTTTTTTAACACAGAATAGTATACTTGTCAGATCTCTGGGAAAGGAAAGATTTTAAAACCAAGCAAGAGTTAGAGAAAATTACAAAATGTAAATTTAATGGTTTTGATTATATTAAGCTAAAAAGGTTTTGTACAAACAAAAACAATGTAGTCAAAATCAGAAGGGAACAACAAATTGGGAAAAAATCTTTATAACGAAAAACTCTGACAGGGGTCTAATCACTCAAATATACAAGGAGTTAAAGCAATTGTATAAAAAAATCAAGCCATTCCCCAATTGATAAATGGGCAAGAGAGATGAATAGGCAATTTTCAGGTAAAGAAATCAAAAGTATCAATAAGCACATGAGAAAGTGTTCCAAATCTCTAATAATTAGAGAAATGCAAATCAAAACAACTCTGAGGTATCACCTCACACCTAGCAGAGTGGCTAAGATGAAAGAAGGGGGGAGTAATGAATGTTGGAGGGGATGTGGCAAAATCGGGACATTGATGCATTGCTGGTAGAGTTGTGAAATGATCCAGCCATTCTGGCTGGCAATTTGGAACTATGCCCAAAGGGCTATAAAAGACTGCCTGCCCTTTGATCCAGCCCTACCATTGCTGGGTTTGTACCCCAAAGAGATCATAGATAAACAGACTTGTACGAAAATATTTATAGCTGCACTTTTTGTGGTGGCAAAAAACTGGAAAATGAGGGGATGTCCTTCAATTGGGGATTGGCTGAACAAATTGTGGTATATGCGGGTGATGGAATACTATTGTGCTAAAAGGAATAATAAACTGGCGGAATTCCATGCAAATTGGAGAGACCTCCAGGAAGTGATGCAGAGCGAAAGGAGCAGAGCCAGAAGAACATTGTACACAGAGACTGATATACTATGGTAAAATCGAATGTAATGAACTTCTGTACCAGCAGCAATGCAATGACACAAGACAGCTCTGAGGGATTTATGGTAAAGATGCTACCCACATTTAGAGGAAGGACTGCAGGAGAGGAAACATATAAGATAAACAATTGCTTGAATGCATGGACTGAGGCGGACATGAATGGGAAATAGACCCTGAACAAGGACACTTGTTACAACCAGTGGAAATGTGCATTGGCCATGGGTGGGGGGAGAGTGGGGGGTGAAGGGGAAAGTAGGGGCATAAAGTATGTAAACAGATTAAAAACGAATATTAATAAATGTCTAATAAAAAAAATTAGACTTGGGTGAGGGGGGGCAGCTTGGTAGTTCAATGGATTGAGAGCCAACTCTAGAGACAGGAGGTCCTAGGTTTAAATCTCAGACATTTCCTGGCTATGTGACCCTGGGCAAGTCACTTAATCTCCTAATCACCTAGCCCTTACTGCTCTTCTGCCTTGGAACCAATACATGAATTGATTCTAGGGTGGAAGAGGAGGGTTTAAAAAAATTAGACTTGGGCAAGTAGAAGTTAATGACTCCTTCAGACACGAAGGAACAAAATCAGAAGAAAAAAAGTAGAAGAAAATGTGAAATATTTTTTTTATTTTTTTATTAGACATTTATTAATATTTGTTTTTAACCTGTTTACATACTTTATGCCCCTACTTTCCAGTGTCTGCCAAGAAAAGCCCAAATAAGGGCACAAAGAGTCAGATAGGACTGAAAACTACTAAACAAAAACATTTTGATTGAAGCACACAAATCCTAAGAAGATAGAATTAGTGCCACCTCAGTTCCTCCCTAAGTATTTTGATGCTTCATGTAATTATGAGGAGATGGGATTAGGGAGCACTTACTATCATAAGGTTCACTGCCACATTTGTTGTTCCTAATTGGAAATCCTGGATAAACCTGATACAATTGGTAGTAATATATCTTTTTACTTCAGTACTAGCTGATAATTTGGTTTTGTGAAAAGTTGTTTATGAGAACATTTTAGAAAATTTGACTGAAATTAATTTAATTTTATTTAATTGATTTGTCTTTATTTAAAGGTAGGGGATCTGGCTCTATTTGGACCAGGAAACGTAGATATAATTTAAAATATTCTTAAAGATAACATCAAATCATTGGTACATGTTTTCACTAGATAGCTGTGCTATAATGAATGGAAATTTTTTCCAGGAATTTAGCTGGCCTACTATACCATAAAAGGTATTTCTGAAAATGATAGTGACTTCTTTAATGGGTCAATTTAAAGGTCATAACCTTTACACAAATATTTACCTTAATGGTGAAAGATTATTCATTTTCTTTCTGTTTCTCTGTCTCAATTTTTATCTCTGCTTATTTCTCTCTGCCTTTGCCTCTCTTCCTTTATATAAAATATGAATATAAAATAAGTAGATGGATTTACATTCAACTGTACATTCAGTAAGCTTGTATATTTAGTTCCATTGTTTCATGATCATACCTCATATACCATAATGCTTTCATAGTTGTGATATTGGGGGACAAGCTTAACATCCTAATGGAGCTATATTAAGTTTTATCTGTATAGAGTTTTGTTTCTGGTGACAGGATTTGATTTGTGGCATATCTAAATAAGTATAATTATGATGAATTATAATGGGTATCAAGTGTATTTTGAAAACAAATAAAAATGGTCTAAAATAAGATTTAAAAAGCTTCTATTGATTATGAATAAATCCCTTACAATAGATACTAAAAATAGTCTGCAACAAAGTTAGGATCAGGCAAGCTGGTAATTATATAGCTCCATATAGTTAGTTAATGTTTCCTGTCATGACTACATTATCAACATATTCTGAATTATATTGCTTTAGGCTGCACTTATAAATATGCTTGCATTAAACTAAACACAGTGTACGTTTCCATTTGGAACAGAAAAGGATATTTTTGATTGTACCACCAATGCAGTTGCTACCAAAGCCCTGCACATTTTAGCCCCTGTCTAGACTTGTTCAGTTGTTCAGTCATGACCGGTTCTTTATGATTCCATGGACTTCGAGCATCCACCTTACACTCATAAGATTACTAATGATGACAAAAGAAAATGACAAAAGTTAGAGGGCTGTGGCAAACAGGTACATTAGTGCAGCATTGGTAGAACTGTGAATTAGCCAAGGCACTCTCAAAAGCAATTTAGAATTGTGGCCCCAGAGTTACTAAAATATGTATACCCCTTGGTCCACCTAAAATATTACTACTACTTAAAGAAATTTAGGAATGTGGTAAAATCTATATCTATAAAAATATTCATAGAAGCTCTTTTTGTGATAGTCAAAATTTAGAAATAAAGTGACCATCCTATTGGGGAGTGGTTAAACAGATTTTGGTATATGAATATAATAGATATTATTGTGTCATGAGAAATGATGAAATGGACAGTTTCAGAGGAAACTAGGAAATCTGCAGAATGAAGCCAGTAGAACTACAGTAATATTATAGAGAAAAAACCTTTGGAAAATTTTGGAACTTGGATCCATTCAATGATATGCCACAAGTTTTTTAGGCTTACAATTTAGGAATAATCATGGATTCTTCACTATTTTTCTCCCCCTATAAACTGCTGTCAAGGCCTATCCATTTCACCTTTAAGATATCTCTCTCATATGTTCTCTTCTCTCTTCTGACACTGCCACCACTGTAGTGCACGCCCTCATCACCTCTCTCTCAGACTATTGCACACCTGTGTGTTGGCCTGCCTTAAGTTTCTCTCCACTCCAGCCCATCTTTCATTCACCCACCAAAATGATTTTCTTAAAGCACCGGTTAGATGTTAGTGGCTTCCTGTTGTTTCCAAGAGAAATACAAAGCACTCTGTTAGGCATTCAGAGATCTTCATAACCTAGCCCTCTCTTACCATTCCAGACTCCTTAAACCTTATTCCTCATCATGTACTCTTCAATCCAGTGACACTGCCCTGGTCATTCCACAAATAAGACTCTTCATCTTTCAGCTCCAGGCATTTTCTCTGGTTGGTCTCCATGCTTGGAACAATTTTCCTCCTCCTCTTTGACTACTGATCTCTCTGACTGCCTTTAAGTCCCAGCTAAAATCCCACCTTCTACAGGAAGCCTTCCTTACCAGCTCAATTCCAGTGCCTTCTCTCTTTTTTTTCTTTTTTTTTTTTTAAAGCCTTGTACTTCGGTGTATTGTCTCATAGATGGAAGAGTGGTAAGGGTGGGCAATGGGGGTCAAGTGACTTGCCCAGGGTCACACAGCTGTGAAGTGTCTGAGGCCGGGTTTGAACCTAGGACTTCCTGTCTCTAGGCCTGACTCTCACTCCACTGAGCTACCCAGCTGCCCCTCAGTGCCTTCTCTTTTAATTATTTCCCATTTATCTTGCAAAGAGCTTATTTTTTATATATTTGTTCACTCACTGTCTCCCCCATTAGATTATAAGCATCTTGAGGGAAGGGATTGTATTTTGTCTCTTTTTTTGTATCCTCAGTTCTTAGCACAGTGCTTGGCACATAGTATTATTTAAACATGTTTATTATTTTATTATTTATTTGATAGGAGTCCAAACATGAAGATGAAAAATGCTACTCATCTGTTGACTAAAACATGGTGAAGTTAAAATGCAGAGAAATCAAATTTTTGAACATAGTTTGTGTTGGGATTTTTTTACTATACTATGTAGCTATTTATTGAAAATTTAATCACTCAATTAATTAAATTTGCATATGAGGGGGACAGTATTGGGAGGCACAGATTAATGTTTTTATTAAAAAAAGGGAAAACATAAAAAAAGGATATTTCTGCTGTGTTGCATCACATTTATTTAAAGTGTATGTGTGTGTGATACATTGCTCTTAATTAAAATGAGTTAAGAACCAAACTGCCAAAGAGGAATAGTGAAAACAGTCTGCATCATCTTGCTACTAAAAAAATTATTTTAGGGGGCAGCTGGGTTGCTGAGTGGATTGAGAGCCAGGCCTAGAGACTGGAGGTCCTAGGTTCAAATCTGGCCTCAAACACTTTCCAGCTGTGTGACCCTGGGCAAGTCACTTGACCCCCATTGCCTAGCCCTTACCACTCTTCTGCCTTGGAGCCAATACACTGTATTGACTACAAGATGGAAGGTAAGGGTTTAAAAAAAATTATTTTAATATATTACCTTAATGGGACAGGACTGCTATTGACTTTTTTTGGGAGTGAATGGGGGAGTCATATGTTGAAAAAATGTGTATAGAATTTAAAGTGCATATACCATTTGTATTTTTAAATAATTATATCGGCAAGCTACATATACCATGCAAAAAAGAAAAGAAAAGAAAACAGCAAGAGGTAGTACAGAATGAGAGGAATCCCTAGGAATTTGTTCTGCCTGTGAATATTGCCCAAGAATATTCCTCTTCCAGTGATGATATTTGAATCAGTGGAGAAATGTACCATTATGTGTTCAGTAGATTTTCTGTTATTTATTGAGATGTCTACTTAACTGCCTTTTGTTTCAAACTTTTTCTGCTTAGTTGGATAAAAGAGAAACATTGATTGGGACCATGCTTTAGAACAGATGTTGAATCAAAGCATGCCTTGAACTTGGGGTAACTTTGAGAGGCTACATGTTTGTGAAGGGGAGGGGATGAGCTACACTTAACATGTGTAAATCTAGCCTTTTATCAGTTTACTCTGATTCAGATCTTCAGTGTTTTCTACTCCATAAAACTAAAACTCTACTTGGATTTTTGTGTCTTCTAAGATCTGGATGGTTAGATTCCTTGAGGATTAGGGACCTTCCTTTAATGTTTATCTTTCCTAGTAACTAGTACAATGCTCTCATGTTTTATTTAATCCTTGCACTTCCCCTCATTCCTAAAGCTCTGCATATGGTAGGTATGTAAGGCATTATCTTTTATTTGTGGAAAGGGTCACAAATAGTTTTGAGAGAATCTTGGCAAAAATAGCCACCTAAAGAAAAGTATCTTCTTGTTTAGTCATTTCAGTCATGCCTAACTTGTCATGACCCCATTTAGGACTTTCCTTTGCACATATACTGGAGTGATTTGTCATTTCCTTCTCCAGTTCATTTTAGAGATGAGAAACTGAAACAAACAGGATGCAATGACTTGCCCAGGGTCACAGAACTAAAAGTATCTCAGATCAGATTTGAACTTAGGAAGATGAGTCTTCCTAACTCTAGACCTGGTATTCTCTCCATTGTACCACCTAGCTGTCCTACAACAATCTTATAGGTCAGCAGTTATCTAGCTTTAAAATCTGAACCATATTTTAGTGACAGAGAACTCTACTCCCTGACATAGTCAATTCTACACATAAAGACATATAAATCACAATATAATGATTGTGAGAGAGGCTGAGCCTGAATCTGCTTCCCTACCACTTTTCTTCGATTTTTCATGACCCCATAACCATAGCATGACACCCCTTTCCTTTCCTATGTCTTGAAATCTGTCCAGGCTCATGTTTGTTACTTCCATGACACTATCTATCCATCTCATCCTCTGCCTTCCTCTTCTCTTTGTGGCTTCAATTTTTCTCAAAGATACCAAGGTCTTTCCAATGAGACCTGTGTTCTCATTATGTGGCCAAAGTATTAAAACTCTGGTTTTGGTATTCCAGTATTTGACTATTCTAGTGAACGGTCTGAATTAATTTAAGTATTGACTGATTAGATGTCCTTGCTATCTAAGGGACTCTCAAAAGTCTTCTCCAGCCCCATAATTCATAAGTTTTGATTCTGCAGTGCTCATCTTTTCCTATAGTTTAGCTCTCACAGCCAAACATTGCTACAGGAAAAACCAATAGCTTTGACTATACAGATTGCCTTTAAATATTTGAAGATGCTAACATAGCCTCCTGATTCTTCTTTAGGCTATACATCCATAGCTCCTTCAACTGCATAGCTCACAAAATAATTTCTAGACAGTCTAGTTGATAAAAAACTAAACTTAATACTTTAAGAATTTCTGAGGCCCCAGACATTCATAATCTGCTGGGTTGTGATGCTATTGAATGGTAAAGAGCAAATTATATATATGTATATATATAGATAGATAGATAGATAGATATATTGTTTTTTTTTAAACCCTTAACTTCTGTGTATTGGCTCCTTGGTGGAAGAGTGGTAAGGGTGGGCAATGGGGGTCAAGTGACTTGCCCAGGGTCACACAGCTGGGAAGCATCTGAGGCCATATTTGAACCTAGGACCTCCTGTCTCTAGGCCTGGCTCTCAATCCACTGAGCTACCCAGCTGCCCCCAAATTCTATACATTTTTGCTAAAATGAGATTAGCTTTGGCTGTTCATAGAAGAGAGCATCATGGTTTTCAGTGTTTGAGAGAAAATTGATGGAAAAGGTTTGCAGCACTTGACACTTATTTGCATGCATGAAAAAAAAAATTATTTCCCCACTTGAAAAAAATCCTTCTAGTCTATGGCTTAACTAGGCAGTAACTTAGATTATATTTCATTGGTGTTCAGTTGTGTCCAACTCTCTTGACCTGATAGACCATATTGTCCATGGAGTTTTCTTGGCAAAAATACTAGAGGGGTTGGCATTTCTTTCTTCAGTGTATTAAGGCAAACAAGAATGACATACTCAGGAGTCACATAGGTAGTGTCTGAAGCTGAATTTGAACTCAGGTCTTCCTGACTCCAGACCCAGTGAGCTACCTACCTACCTGCATTTCATTGCCAAGTTAATACTCAAAGGCCTCCTAGCATGAGAGAAACAGGCTGAGCTTGCAGTCAGTGTGGTAAAGCATTGAAAGTACTATCAATTGAAGGTGACTTTATTGATGAATATCTCTTTTGCCCCATCCTTCTTGCCTGGTGGTGAGAACTTTTTAATGTTTGAATGCTAAGTGCATTTTAGCATTATTGACTGTCATTCATTTAGCCCTTTTCTTGGATTACTTTGTACCTTTTAGGTTTTATTCCAAATTAGCTTCATGAGGGCAGAATTATCTCTTATTTTTATTTGCATTTCTCACAGCTCCATCTGTCTCTTTTGCTTCTACTTATTTGCTGCTAAATAGAGCTAAAGAAAGTTACACAACTGCTGAGTGAATCTGCAACCAATTATGTTGTCTAATCTTTCACTGGGCTCTCACTGGAGCAAGTTATTCTTTAATTCTCTCTAATTGATGATCTCACCACAGAAGGTGTTGTATACTTTCTCTTCTCCCCAGTCTTTGCCCCACTGTCTCCTTCTGCCCTCACAGATGAGAACCTTACCTCACACTTTACTGAGAAAATAGACTAATGACTCTGAGATTCTTGTCTTCCCTCTCTACATCTCACAATCCCTTGATATCATCTCCCATTTTTTCTTGTTTTAAAGTAGTCTTCAAAGAAGAGGTGGCATTTTTCCTCTTCAAAGCCAGGCCCTTCCCAAGGTCACATGTAATCTTGATCAAATCCTTCCCTGTATCCTTCAGAAGACTGTTCCATCAGGCCTCGCCTCTCTCCGCAATCTTCAGTTTTTTCCTTTATCTGGCTTCTTCCCTTCTGCCTACAAATGCACTTAAGTCTCTCTTATCCTTAGTGGGAAAATAAACAAACAAACCTCACTAAGATAAAGTTGTCATAATAGAATTATAGCACTCATTTTTAACTGACTGCTAAATGCATCATTTTCTTACTGTTGGAAGGACATATTGGTAAGTATATATGATTTGTCTCCAAAAGAAGAAAAGCAAGCTCTCAATAGCATATGGGAAAAAATAGT
This sequence comes from Gracilinanus agilis, assembly GCF_016433145.1. Classification (NCBI taxonomy): domain Eukaryota; kingdom Metazoa; phylum Chordata; class Mammalia; order Didelphimorphia; family Didelphidae; genus Gracilinanus; species Gracilinanus agilis. Next base: position 309,826,951 of record NC_058130.1, on the reverse strand, counting down.
CCAGATTTCTAACGATAAGAGAGATGCAAGTCAAACAGTCCAGATTCCATCTCCTGATTGGCAAAGGTATCCCAAAAGGGAAAATTGCAATTTTTGGAGGGGATATAGGAGAATAGACATAGGAATTCAGCTAGTGGAAGCTGTGAATTAGTCCAACAATTCCAGATGACAATTTAGAAGTATATTCAAAAACTCACTAAACTATCTATTATCTTTGGCCCAGTGATACCACTACTGGGCACATATGCCCAAAGAGATCAAAGAAAGAAGAAAAAGACCTCTATTTAGAAAAATATCCATTGCTGCACTTTTTGTTGTAACATAGGGCTAGAAACTTATGAGTACCATTCAATGTGGGACATCTGAACAAATTATAGAATATAAATATAATGGAACATTATTGAACCTTGAGTAATGACATGAAGAATAGAATCATAAAAACCTAGAAAGTTTTTTATGAACTATAGAGAGTGAAATGAACAAAACTAGGGGACCAATTTATATATTGACTACAACATTGTAAAGAAAGGTAACTTGGAAAGACTTTCCTCCCTGGGACCTTGGGCTTTCACATTATCTTGTTCTAAACCAGGTCACCACACAATTTCCCCAGCTGTCCTCTCCCAAGTCTCCACTCTGGCTCTCTTTTTTCCACTGGAATCTAGTCTCTAGGCCCTTGGACTCTGGAATCTGACAGGTGATCATATTTTACCAGGATCCAGGTCATCATGCCCTCACTTTCTTCTGTACCTATAAAGTAAGCTCCACTGAACTCACAAGTATAGAGATTGGGCACCGAGTTTGGGATCTGAAAGATCTAAGTGCCTGTCTCTGGCACTTAGCCTTATAACCCTGGATGCATTCTTAACTTCACTGTGACTATAGAGCTCAGCGTTTATTCACTGCTCTGGCACTCATGGAGCAGTGTACCAATCAGCAAGATGAGCACAAGAATGCTCTTTACATATGTTGCAAATGTTGGAAGTGTCCCATTGCTTAAACTGAGTGGAAATTTCACTCTTTCTCTCCATAGCTTTCTGTAAATTGGTGCCCAAGATGGAAGGATAATGTCCCCTTTCCACTGGAAGTGCTAGCTTGCTATTCTGTGTTCCTCTCAAATTCCAGCTACACCAGGTCCTTAAAGAGAAAGGTTCTGGTGAAAGTGGGGAAGGCAGGAAAGGAGCCAACAGCACTGTCACTTATATTTTCTTCTTGAAACTTGGAGTAGGGTAGTGCCAGAATTGCTTCATCGACAAGCATTTATTAAGCACCTACTATATGCCAGACACTGTGCTTTCTGCTGGGGATAAAAGTATTAATATGGATCCCCAGTGGTATACTGACAAATATTAACAACCAGCTCTCCTGGAAAAAAAGTGTATGCATGACACATTTTTAAAAAATCCTTACCTTCTTTCATAGTTTAGATACTATGGATCAATTCCAAGGCAGAAGAGCAGTAAGGACTAGGCAATTGAGGTTAAGTGACTTATCCAGGGTCACAAAGCTAGGAAGTTTCTGACTCCAGATTTGAACCTAGAACCACCCATCTACAGGTCTGACACTATCCACTAAGCCACTTAGTTGCCCTGATGAAGTTCTTGTTTGAAGTTTCTTTCTTAAAAAAAAAAAAAAAAAATCTTACCTTCTGTCTTAGTATCAATTCTAAGATTAATTCTAAGAAGCAAGGGTAGTTACTTGTCTAGGGTCACATGACTAGGAAGTGTCTTGAGGCCAAATTTGAATCCAGGACCTTCCATCTACAGATCTGGTACTCTATCCACTGTGCTACCTAGCAGCTTCCTGCATAATATTTTTATGGATAGAGTGCCCAGCCTGAAGTCAGGAAGACTCATCTTCCAGAGTGCAAATCTGGCCTCAGACACTAGCTATGTGACCTTGGGGCCTGCACATCTCAGTTTCCTCATCTGTAAAAAATGGCAAACCACTTTAGTGCCTTTTCCAAGAAAACCCCAAAATGGGTCATGAAGTCATATGTAACTGAAAAACTACTGAAAATTTATTGTGAGTTTATCAAATGTGAATTTTGGTTTCTCACTCTCAGATGTCACTTCCCACATGGAAACCCTATCTTCAGGCAGGAGAGGAAACAAAGGTAAACAGAGAAGTTGAGAGAGAGAAAAACTAAAAGGAGAATACAGGAGAGCTAAGCCCAAATACGTGAATGTTTTACAGAAAATCAGTCAAACTGAGAACCTGAAACAGAAACCTAAACTAAAAAGTTTAGAGCATGGGCTAATTTAGGGTCTGTGAAAGGGCTGGTCTATAGATGAGCATTTCTTTCAATTAGGAATTAAAGAACAAAATACTCTTTTTAGAAGGGGTCCACAGACTTCACAAGACTTCCAAAGGAGCCAGGAACACAAAAGTTAAGAACCTCTAGCTTAGAGCCTTCATTTGTCTTCCCGGTTGCATCCCCTCCCTGCCTACCCAACCTGGAACTGACTAGAAGATTGCTGCTGAAAGCTAAGCTTATTGAAAGAAGTTTTATGGTTAGGAAAGACAGCTTTGCTGATTGAAACAACTGATTAGAGAAGGGCACAATGGATTAGCACTGGGCATAGAATCAGGAAGACATCTTCCTGAATTAAAATCTGGCCTTCCTAATTGTGTGACCCTGGGCAAGTCATTTAGCCCTCTTGGTTTCTATTTCCTCATTGTTAAAATGAACTAGAGAAAGAAATGGTAACCCCCTCAAGTATCTTTACCAAGAAGACCCTCAAATGGGGTCATAGTCAGATGCAACTGAAAATGACAACACAGCTCGAGGGGAAAATACTTCACAATTTAATTTAGAATAGACTTAGTGGAACTACTTTTGCTAAGATAGAGGGCTTTAGAATTTAAGAAACTTTTTGTGTGGAGCAGTCAGTGGGGAAAGGTTGCTTCTGATACAGATTAGTCCTTAAGAAGACCAAGAACACCAAAGCCTGCAACCCAGAATTATAATTTGCTTTGGGTTGTTTCCCTACTCTAAGGTTTCTTAATCTTTTGTGTTTGATAGACTCATTAGTGGATCTGCGGGGTTTCTTTCTCATATGGATAGATGCTTATCATACACACATAACAATCTGGTGTTTTAACAATTTTCTGGTTAGCTTTGTCTCTCCATTAAACTGAAAACTCCTTGAAGATACAGTTCCTATTTATTCCCCTGCTGCTCCACCAGTGTCTAATTTAATGCTAAGTAAATCACTGGCATTCAAATATTTGATAGGTATGTAAATTCAAGTAGAAATTAAAACCTTTTAAATAGGCAATAAAAAATTTTTTGTTGTGCCTAATTTGAACATTTTATCAACTCAGAGTAGGTTAGTATAGGCAGAATAGTTGAGATATGAACAATAGGACTCATCTCCAGTCATGGCAATTCAATAAAAATCAGTGAAGAATAAGCTGTTGAAACATTACTTTTTTAAAAAGACTAAAAATTAAATTCAAGAAGTTTATTGATATATTTACCAGCCATTTCCAGAATGAAACACTACATTTTTAGTCATCCTCATTACTCAAAGTATTATTACTAATTAAGTGGTAGCAGCAGAGCAACAAATGAAAAGTCAAAAACTTATAAAAACCTCAGTCATGGTGTGTTTGTAGAGATTTTACTGAGGTTAGCTACCAAGAAAATTCCTTTGATTTCAGAATAAGAATCAAGACATCAAAAAAAAATCTTGATTACGGCTTCTTTGTATTTAAATTCTTCTGAATACTTTTAATGTTTTTCTTCTTTGATTTGAAAGTTCTGGATTTTGATTATGACATTCCTGGGAGCTTACATTTTGGGGTTTCAAGAGGTGATTGGTAGATTCCATTTTCATTTTGCCCACTGGTTCTGATAGTTACAAGGCAGTTTTAATTCATATTTTCTTGAAATGTAATAAGGTAGTACAGTAGATATTGTCAGCTCTGGTGTCAGGAAGATTTACTCATCTTCGAGTTCAAATCTGGCCTCAGACACTTAACAAAATGTGTATGACCCTGTGCAAACCATTTAACTCTGGTTTGCCTCAGTTCCTCTTTGGTATAATGAGCTGGAGAAGGGAACTCCAAACCACTCATATCTTTGCCAAGAAAAGTCCAAATAGGGTCATTAAGAGGCAGACACAACAGAAAAAGAAGTTTTTAGGTAGTAAGATGATTTTTAACATGACTCTCCTTGATCTACATTCCAGGTCAATTGTTTTTGTTAGGATATACCTTATATTTTTGGATTAAAAAAAATATGTTAGTATTTTCTGTCTGTTGGTTCTAATCTAAGTTTGTCATTTATGTTTTTTACCTCCTATACTAAGCCATTTATCCCCTTCCAATTCTTTCTCTAGAATTTAATTTATATTATCATTTAAAACTTATTTCCTTTCTTCCAGGAATTCCATTAGAGCATTTGGCAAACTTTGAGACTTTATTTGTACATGAGTTCCTTTTTTTCTGGGTTTGTGTCTTGAGCACACTGGCTCCACAATATTATTGTTGATGCTTTCTTATCTTTACTCGTTTTTTTGGCTTTACTTCCTACATTGAGACTTTGAGGCACAGATAAGCCTTGTACTTCTGAAAAGCATGGTGAGGCCTTCTATGGTACTGATCTATATTATCTAGGCCTTTGTTGGTAAAGTATTAGCACACATGTCCAGCTGGCACAGGGGACAGGGAGCTGCTGTTCCCCCTATTCCCAGCACTTGAGGACATTTTTTGTATGGCCTGTCCCTCTGTCCAGTGGTGCAAAGTGAGCACTTCCTCCTTCTGCTCTCTAGGATAATGCGAAGGTAGGGGCCTTCACAGGCAGTTTGGGCATGTGAACTTGAAAATCTTCACCAATGTTGATCTAGGCAATCTACCAGATTCTTCAAGGACCAGCCCTCTTAGTTTATTTGGGGAAATGCAAGGTTGAACAGCTCAGATAGTTGCCTTCTCAGTCCTAATCCTATAGGATTTTGACCCTAGTTAGAGATCAGAACAATACAAGTTACAGGATTTAGCACCCTTGACCCTAGTCCTTATGCTGGAGGCTTATGTACCATGCTCCAGCATAAGATTTTCTGGACAGATCTCATCCCTACCACCCACAGGCATCTGGCTATCTATGGGGACCTATGCTAGCAAGATGTTCTCACTGTAGTTTCTCTTTGAGTTTTTTGGTCAGTTTCTTTTTCTGTCTTGCCAGAGTAGTGAGACTCTCACTCTCCATCTTGACAAGTACTGTCTGTATAGTGAGCGTATATAAAGAGCCATGATGACTTAAGAGATGAAAAATTGTGCAATTAAAAAAAATTTGGATCATACAAAGAGCATGAGATGAAAAGAGAAATAGATTGTAGGTTTTCTTCATTAAATTGCCACACTACCGAAATGTTCTAAGTCACCAGAGGATCAAAAATGACAATTTAGTGTTTGTAATACCGTCCCAAATGCCTTTCACAAAGTTGCCATTCATTAAACTAGCAAAATTTTTTTAAATAAGTATCTTGGAAAAAAAAAATAAAATAATTTTAAAATAGATTTTCCTATTAGAAAATATTGAGAGGCTGGCTATATATATATATATACACACACACACACACATACGCATGCACATATTTACATAACCAAAATTACAGAAAAATAGGATCTTCAGAGTCACACTTCCTACCAAATACATCATCAACTATACTTTTAGAAAAAGTTCCAATTATTATCCCCAAAAACTAGCTGCTTCTAAGCTTGACTTGATATTGTATGCATTTTCTCTTCGTTGCTTGGTATATATATTTGCTTCTCCTTTCTGTAACCGCCGTTTAACTATAGCTTTTTGTTGTTTGGTTAATTGACGTTTCACCTTCTGTTTCACCAGTTCCTGAAAATAAGAGGTAACATATTATTAGCATTAATGACAGCTAAATTTAGCAAGAAGTTAGTCTCAGAAAAAAATACTGAAAACCTCCTGCTCTATTTTACATTCTTATCTTATAATCCTTGCCAACAGCTCGATGTCAACAATGAAAAAGATACAACAAAGTCTACATTATGGACAATGAATTCTTAATGTCTCTAAAAATAGGGGGAAAAAAAAAGTTACAACTTTCCAGATTAAATGAAACACTGCCACCTAGTGTTCACTACAGGGGGAAAATGGATATTTCTAGCACAGAGATGGCAATTAATGTTTTTAAAAGCCAGTTGTCATTAGGTCAAACTACATAAAACAATCCCTTCATTAATTTGGAAATTTGCTGTTCTGATGGTAGCAGGAATATATAAAAAAGTCATAGATAATTTGGAGAAGATATAGAATGCTCTCTTGTGGTAAGAGAAAACAAATTTAGCTCAATATGCTTGAAATTTGATTCAGTTTCCTTATTTCAATTACATAAAATAAATTCAATAGAAACATTCCAATTTAGTTTTTACTCTTTTTTCTGAAGTCCTACAGAATTTATAATCTACTTCAGAAGGACAGGATAATCTATATTTTCTCTTTTGACACTGGTGTCAGGCAAGAAGAAAGCACTTAATATCTGTTGAATTTAATTGAATTCTGAATATATGGCAGGAACTTATTTCATCCTTGTATCTTCCATAATGGTTGGCCGTGCCCTGTACATAATAGTTGGCTAATAAATATCTGCTAAACTGAATTAATATATACATAGATTTAGACATAGATTATCAGAAAATAATGGTGAGATTTTAGATCATTGTAAAACAGGCCAGAATAAATCTAAAGAATCTAATAATAAGTCAGCAGATTTTGCTACTGTCTATTTGCTTTATAGTAGAAGACAATCAATCCTTTAACCAACATCTGAGGATCTGGTTGAAGGTTGAGAGGGACAGGGAAGCACAGTGGAAAAAGCACTGGACTCATAAGTGAAGACAGACCTAGGGTCTGACTCCTATTTCCAACTTACTAGCTTATTTACAAATAGATTTTTAATCTATTTCATTATGGAAACAATAATATTGTAGCATCTAAAACTTACAGGGATATTGGAAGGACCCAATGATGTAATATATGTAAAGTATTTGCAAATTTTAAATTAAAAAAACTAAATTAAATTAATTTTAAAAATTATACTTCAAAGAATGTGACCTCATTGATGTGGGCCTTCCCTTCCAATGACATAGACTGAAAGTCTGTCATGTCTACATGTTCTGTGGAACTCATCTCAGAAATCTGATAAAGGGGATCCAACCAAGGAAATAGTTGGACTGGAGTTCTTTTCATATATTGTGGATATCAATAAAGTATTTATTCATCACTTGTCCCTTGGGCTCATACAATAATTTATCCAGTGTCTTTCCACTCATATTTCTCTGACATTCTTTATACCACTTTTCCTGTGTAACTCTTCATTTATGAAGTATACAGCCTGTCAGCTCAGATCCTGAGGTATTCCATGTGGTATACCTCTGTGGTATTCCATGACTTGAAATTATTTATCACTATTAAGAATGCTAGCATTACAAAAAAAATATGGCCTTTGCTTCAGGAAAATCTGAGGCCATAAAATGCACTGTGCGATTTCCCAAAGTCAATTCAACAGACCCGTCATGCCCTTCCTCCCCTCCCGGTTATTTCTAGACCAAGCTTACTCTGTCCATTTGCAGTATTTAGAAGTCTCTAAATAGATGTATATACTGATGGATAAACAAATGCAAAACACCTAACAAATGGCACAGGAAAAAACCATTGCCTTTCAACAAATACCAGACTAGAATCAAAGTTACTTATTGGGCAGTATAACTTTTAAAACCTTTTCACAAAATACTTTAAAATTTCCTCTTCATATCCTAAAGTAAAAACTTAGTGCAATGAATTATAGAGTATATAAAAAAATTGTCCCCAATTCATTATATAAATAATAGATGTTATTTGTACATATGTGACTATGATCTTACCGACATAAAGTCTCTTTCTATAATGAAGACTGTAACTTATCCATGCTTGTGTATCCAGGGTGATTCTAGTCTATGCCCTTCCAATGGTCTGCCAAAGGAAGACCAGTGAATGTGTTGGGACAAATTTTTAATTTCTCTTGACACAGAGAGACTACTAGTGTTAATACAAAGGCTATGCACTGGCTATCCCTCACTTGCGTCACATTACCAGGTCTGCTGTTTTTGTTCTAGTCTGATTCTTGTGGAAAGGCAATCTTCCTTGTGACATTTGTTAGGTATTTTAAATTTGTTTATCAATACATCTATCTGGGTGTTTTAAAATGCTGCAAATAGAAAGGCGAACTGATGAAGAAACTGAGGCTTAAAAAGGGACTTGTGTAAGAGGTGGATTCAAACTCAGGTCTTTCCTGACTTCAAGTCTAATATTTCTGTACTACATCATACAGTCTCCTGTAGAGTTAATACTATATGACTATTAATTTGTTGCAAATCATGAAAACCCATATTAATACTCATCTTTTTGGTATGGGCCTCATTTCATTAAAGTACACTGCAACCTTTGTATCATCACCCAGTACTGTTAGTGATGACCCTTCTCTAAATTTATCAGCATACAATCCATACTTAAAAGTTTTTCTAGTTATGTAGGACCTTCTAGGCCATGTACTTCCAGCTTAATTTTCAGGAGTCCAAGATTACTTTCATATCATAGTTAAGATACAGGGTAGGATATTAGGAGAGAATGGAAAAGTAAACAAAAACCTGATGAAGATATCTTCAGAAAAAAATGGGGGGGGGGGGCATAGGAGAAAACACAGCTCCACTGAATCTGAGTATATCTTTTTTATTCAGAAAATTATGCTTTTGATTACAGGAGAACCAGGGAAAAGTACTGGAAAACCTTAAACGCCTTCTTGTTTCCTTTTCATAAACCACATATTGTCTAAGTGAAAATTTAAAAAAAATTTTTGCTCCATAGGTTCAATTGTTACCTAAGAGCTGGAACTGGAGCCAAGAAAAACTGGATTCAAGTTCCACTTTTAACACACTTTGCTGTGTGTATCTGTGAATAAGTTAACTTAGTCTTTCTGTCTTTGAGGAGACTCTCTTAAAGAATAGATTGCTACACTAAAGAAATCAAAGCATTTAGGTTTTTGATTCTGGGGAAGGATAAAAAAGGGAGGTGGGTAGGTATGGAAGTACCAAATAACCTCTCTGAAACCTAAATTTCTTTACCTAATTCAGGAACTATGCAAGTTGATTAAATCATTATATAAGGTCTAAGGTGTTATTATTATTGTTAACAATAAGGTTATTTATGTTTTGGTATCTTTTGAATCCCCCTGCTAGGTTACAAAATGAACATAGGGTCCATGTTTTATGTGTCTTTGCAGAAGCACTAGCTGCAGTCAGCAAATATTTAAAATTAGTTACCGGAGGAATTGTGGAACAGCTAACAATACTGCTTACAGAAGTAACACTCTCAGTTCTTCTTCTATGTTGATTAATTTGTTCCATGTTTTCATCCCTAAAATAGAAAGCAAACATTACTAGATTAAGCAATAATTTAATTTTAGTGTATAATTATGATTAAGCATATGAAAACCTAAATCACAAATTGTTTCTAACAATACTCTAAATTCTAGTCAACAATCCAAATGCTCCATAGTTGAGGGACACAAAGTGTCTCTCTTCTGGCTTTGTTACTTGAGAATCTATCAAGCTAAAATCTTCAGAAAGAATATTACAATGTTAGAAAAGGTGAAGTTCTAAAATTAAAAATGCTACTTTGTAATTTTGTAAATTAAAAATCTTATTTGGCACTTGGACACAAATCATATTTTCATGAAAGGCTTATTAAGCCACTCACCAAAATCTCTATAAATGGTTGAAAGATGCTATGTCCTCTGAAGCACTTATGAAATGAACTCTATGGTCTCAAATGTATTTACCTCCCCCAAACCATTCATACCCATCTCAATTCTTTTATTTAACTTCTTTGTATGTTGAACAACACATATTTTCAATGATCTACAAAAATCTACTATTCTTTCTTTCCAACTCACCAATTAGAAGCTGAGATTAGAGTCCATAGTGTTTAAAAGGCTGCAATTTAAGGCATTCCTATATCAAAGTATCTATTTCTACTGATTAAGGTTGTGATATTTACAAAAAATAATAAGTACTATCAATTTCTAAAATTAATTATTTTCACATCTGGACAAAAGGAATTTGTTTAGTCACTATATCATATTGTTTCAAATAGAAGTTATATCCCTAAAATGAGTTTTAAAAAATATAAAGACATATATGTCTATAGAAATGTAGTTATGCATATAAATACCACCCCTACCTCACCCCAGCCTTTTCCCCACTTCATCATTACACTACTTTGGAGGCAAAGATAACTCAAGTCCCAACTCTACCACAAGCATCAGTATATCCAAATGAAGCACAATGTATATATGTATTAAAAAAAAAACCCAAACTTTCCTTCAATAGTGTGCAGCTAATGACTTTTTTAATTCAATCTATCAAGAGTACCCTGTCAATTCTTTAGAAGTTACCATTTTGCAGTGTTAACAGAAAATCAACAAATCATTTACTTAAAATCAATCAATAGACTGCCTTGGATCAACAGGTCAAGAGTAACATTGTATGTCTCCATTTTTTATAAGGACACCCATACATCAGGTTTTTTGAAAGGTAATCATTTACTACTAGAATCAAAAAAAAGTATTGAATCAAAGATTAAAAAGGCAACATTCAATCAATAGAGATCCATACCTGAAAGGCCTAAATTCTTTATTTAATGCTGACAAGTTAATCAGATCAGGGCATTCATCTTCACATTCTTGAGAATCAGCAGGAATTTCTCCTTGATGCATTTGATCTTCTTCCTTGATATTTTCAGTATTTTCTTCCTCTTTAGGAAAATCAATTGCAGAATGCTTTAAGCAACTTCTCTTTTTTTCTTCAACAATCTCTCCTTGAATTTCTCCTAATGAATGACTGAATTCAGTCATTTCAAAACACTGTGTACTATCACTACCCTCAGATAGCACATTTGTATTCCTCTGTACCATGTCTTCAGAAGAGTTCTTGTTACAATCATCATCTGATTTATCTGGGAAGTTTTTCCCATTTTCCAACTTAGAAGACTTTACCTCCTCTGTCAGTTCTTCAAGTGATGAAGGACATTCAGATTCTCCATCTGTTTCAAGATTCTCATCATCAGGACCTAGTGGATGAAGTAGTTCATCATCTTCCTGCATTTCTTTTGTATATCCACTGGCAGAAATTTCTACATCAAGAGAGTCCTCCCTCCTAGGAAAAAAGCAGTTTCAAGCATTAAAACTCCCCCCCCCAAAATCTTAAATGTTTAATTTCATATGGTCTTTCTGAATTAACATTAATTTCTAATAGTTAATATACTCAAAAAATGAGTTTTGGAAGCCAAATACAACCTTTTCTAATTACTTAAGCACATATTGTATACATATTTTAAGTTTTTAGATTTACAAAATGTATGCTATGATTATATAATATAAATTAAATGTGGAATGCAATAAATATAATAATTTAAAAACTATAGGAAAGATGTTTGCCTATTTAATTCTTTTTTATACTAGTTTTGTAGTGGGCTATTTACAATAGTGTGCGTGCTAGAGCCAGTTCATATGGCCTGGCAATAAGCTGATGGGTTAAATATGCAATTTGACAAAAATTGGCAAGTTTTACAAATCAGGGTTTGATTTATATTGTGGACTATCTTCATTTAAGGAACTAGTGGAGAAAATGTGAATAAAACAGATTAAACCTAAAAAGTGTCCTGTGAACATTTTTTCTCCTCTGGTGACCAGGTTGCTAAACATTTACCAGCAAACCTTCTGAGTATTTTCTATTCCTATACACTTTCATCCCCAACTCAAAATCTTAGGCCACCACTGACTAATCAACATAAAAATAGGCTCTCAAAATACCTAAGAATTACTCAAAATGAATAAAGCTATATTCCTGAAAAAAGGATATGGTACAACATTCAGTTACCATCTGATTTGATTCTATTAATAAGAGTTCTGTTAAAAAAACATATAACTTGGATCTAAATAAAAATTCCCAACTGACTTATGTCACTCACTTCCATAATATACAATCCTCTGATTCCTCTGACCATAACATTCTATCTTCCTGTTTTGCCCTGTGTCTCACTGCTCAAGTCTGTTCTCAACTTTGCTGTACCCTTCAGTCCTTCCACCTCCTCCCTGTTTCCCCAGGCCACCACTCTTGATCTGGTCTAACTTTACTCTGATCAAAACCTGCACAATTTGACTTTATAAAATCTACCCTCAAATCACTTGTCCCATTGCTCTACTTAGCCAGTTATCTCTTTTCAAATCCCAAACTTGGATTACTCTTGACATGTCTTTTCTCCTCTTGTACTAGAATACAGTGAACTAGAGGAATTCACATAACTGTGATGACTGGGTTTACTGCCAACTGATGTTATCCAATCTCAAAGGGACCCCCTTACTACTGTACTCCAACCCCTTTACTCTTCCTTAATTGACTCTTATTTCACTGCCTAAAAAAAGATGTTTAAACATTCTCATTAGCAGAGGGCCTTATCTTATAGAAAGAAATGAAACCATCCATTTTAACTGTTACCTTGTTCTCAATTTCACATTTTAAATCACTTAACCATCATCTTCCAATTCTTTCCTTTCTCCCAATCTGAGAGGAGCATAGACAGCCCTTCTATATTTGAGGCTGAATAATGTTATTTCCTCTCATCCAGGGAACATAGAGTCAAAATGGCCAACTTGTTTAGCATAACAAAACAATGTAATAGTTTCCTTAAGGACTGACTCAATCTGGGAAAATCTTATCCTCAGAAGCATTTAAGTCCCAAGTTCAAATGATTAGGCCCATGTGATTCATGACGCCAAATCTATGTAGTTCAAAGTGAATCACTCAGTTTTTTTTTTGTTTTGTTTTGTTTTTTTAAAGGGTGATCATAAGCAGGCGCATCACTAAGAAAATGAAGATTCAATAAAGATGATGACACTTCCTGCATAGTCATTGATCCTCATCACTTAAGGGTTCTCTTGGCCCACCAGCCAGGCAATCCATCTGTCTTTCCCTGGGGAGGGAGGGGAAAAGAAGAAAATAAAATCTTTGTCCCAAGATAGGTATTCTTCTTTTGTGGAAACTGGTTAGATATTTTCATTTCCTTCAAAATTGTCAAAAAGCAAGCCCCCTCACCAAAATGCAAAATGATAATCATTAGGGGTCAGCTAAGGTAGCACATGAAGAGTGTGCCAGGTTTGGAGATGGAAGGATCTGGGTTCAAATCTGGTCCTGTGTGATCCTGGGCGAGTCACTTATTTTGCAATTGTCTCTCTTTAGCCTTAGAAATGATATTTAGTATCAATTCTAAGATAAAAGAGTCATTAAAAAAAGAAAAAAGAAAAGGTCACTGGGTGTGACAGTAATGTGAAAGAGCCAATCAAATTTACACTACAGATATAACAGGCTTGCCTTTTGGCTCTGGAAGCTGCTCCTTGTCTGCCACTAGGGCCTGCATCTTTGCCCACTGCTTCTGGGGCTTGTAAGTAAATATAATTTTTGCTGCCTTTGGCTGGTACCATTATCTATGCCTTTTGGCCCTGGCCACTGGTGATGGAGGCCTGCAATCTGCTATGCCAGGGTCAACTGTTACCCCTATACCAGAGAAATTGCTACTACTGGGGCTTGAGCTCTTCCGTCCAATTATGGAACAGTATTGCCATAGGCTGGAACACTAAGGGGCCTGACTCAGCCCTGTTATGGCAGGCCTGAATCTGGCCTACTCTGCAGAAAACTGCTGTGGGTCTATACTACTACTGCAGCTATTGCTGCCAGTCCTCTTTCCTTTGCTTGGCAGGAGCACAATGAGTTCTGCTTCTATCTTCCTCTGCTGAGGAAAAAACACAAAGCAATACAAAAAGCAAAATCAGAGACTCCTCTTGGCCAGTGCATGGGCTCTCTGTCTCCCTTGTATAAGCAGTAATCACTTCTGCTGGGGTTTGGGAAATGTTCCTGGTAGCTGAGCTGTGTGCTCTTTAGGGTCTGTGAAGGCTCCAGGGAGAATTACAGTTCACAGTTTAGGGAGTAAGAGCAGAAACTTGCCTTAATTTGGATTCTCTCACTTTCTGGGGTGAGGGTAGAGGGAAGTGACTTCATGGCCAGAGTCTGATGGTTGGCTACATTCATCAACTATCTTAGATATTGAGGACTGCTGGCCCAGCTATCATTTCCAAAAAAATCATTAAAACCAAACAATTTACACAAATATGACTCCCTTAAAATGGCTAAAGCTCTTCTTCCGGAAGCCTCTCCAAGACTATTCTGGGTTCAGTCTAACTCAGGCAAGTTTCCTAATATTTTAGGTTTGATATAGAAATCAATGTGATGTGCCCATAGGTCACTTGGCAGAGTTATTTGGCAACAGAAGGCAGATTTTAAATGAGGAGAGGCACTGTGGATACCCTGAAATAATTCAGTTAAAAGCAGCTCCCTTGCCTGGGTTGTCCCTCTCAGTCCATTAGCTAAACATCAAAGCATACTTGGAGCTCCCCCTCATGGCCAGACCTGACGTTAACAGCTTCAAGTTTTAGTCCCTGGAGCCACAACGGTCTCAGTATCTTTTGAGGAAAAACTATCCTAACTTGCTCCTAACCATATCACTGTTCAATATTTTCCTCAATTAACTAAAAATATTAAGGATTGAGACTAATAAATCAGTTACAAAAGCAGGGTTGTATCAATTTAAAATAATTTAAATATTCCACAGAACTGACCTGATATCTCCAAAGGTTGGATAAAGTTCACTTTCATAATTGAAACGTTTTATGAAGAAATCTCTAATGCACTTAACATCTCTGTCAAAGTACCTGCGAAGAAGAATCATTTTGTTATTTAAATTGCTCCTAATTCCCCCTATTTTTTATTTCTCTGCATACATTGTTGTATACTTATTCTAGTATGAGAAGAAAATATGTTATTCAAAGCTAGTAGAGATAGAGACTGGACCCGTAATTTCACTGGTTAAAGGGAATTCTGGATGAGGAAACTCTCATCACCGATGCAGATCTATGTAACTTAAAGAGTCTTAAGAGAGGACAGGTAGCATGATGTGAACTTGGTTCTCCATGGCTATCAGTCTACTATGGCAAGCTGTTATTTAAAGACATTTAAAAAAACGAGGACATGTTAATGGCCAATATGGTAATAATGTAAAACATCGTGTTACTCATGAGAAACAAATGCTACTTCTTCATACTTTACTAGGAAATTTGAGGTCATGTTTCATAAACTCCCTTCTTTCTCTTCATCTCAAAAATCACTGACATTGTTCCCAAATTTTTCCTTCTCTACTCTAGTTTCTGACTGTGACCACATTTTCTTCAGTATTCTCCAGCATATCGTTCCCTCCAATCTAAAGTTCATTTGACTGCCTTAAAATGTGTCCCAAAGAAGCAGCTAAGTGACTCAGTGGACTGACAAAACCTCAGATACATCCTAGCTAGCTGGGTGACCTTGGGCAAGTCATTTAACCCCCATTACCTAGCCTTTAGTGCTATTCTAACTTGGAACCAATACTTAGTATTGATTCCAAGATAAAAATGATTGGAGAAATAGTTTACAGTGTCAGATTCTATAGAGCAGCAGAAGGCTGAGGACAAAGTAAAGGCCATCAGATTTGGCAACTAAGAGATCAGTGGGAACTTTGGAGAGACCAGTTTAAATGTTGAGGTTAGAAGTCAGATTTTCTTTTTTTTTGGACTCCCCACCCTTTTTTCCCCTTGAAAAGCTTTATTTATACTTCTACTCCATTTCTCTATAAGCTGCACTCTGCTCTGGTTCCAGTTCTCTACCTTTGTGTGAACGTATGATTTCTCTCAGCCCTGGTTATCTTCCTTATATGTATTTATCTTCACTGTCTATTCTACACATGATTTATCTTTCGCAGTTGGCTAAAACCAAGTCTCTAATGCAAAGTACCTAGCTGATTTGAGATAATTCCCATTTTAATATATAATGTTCTGCATACTTACAAGTGAACATTTTCTCAATGTGATCAATATATTAATTATACTTGAATCCAATTTATATTCTTATTTTCAAAAAGAAATTAGCTATGAACATGTGACATGACATATCATTGCTAAAGGTAAAAGACCACAAATTCATGAGACTATTAGAAAATATATTCTCATATATGTGTTCTTCATATATTAATGTGATGTGAGAAACCTAACAGCTATTATTCTTACCCATTAACTAATGTAAAAATGTTACTAATATGGCACATAAATTGATTCTGTCCATTTATAGAAATAAGTTATTAAAGTGAAAAAAATTCTATGGAGGCAAAAATTATGTGATTCTTTTCAGAGACCTGGCAAATTAGGTTCAAACTAAAACTGAAATTTTGATTAGCATCTTCTTACTTGTAAAAGCATACATTCATTTATACCATATGTCTCCTAAAGAATAAATCCTCTTTCCCAGTTCCTACTTCATTAAATCAAATTTATACATAGGATTAGTCTAAATGATTAATAACAAAAATGATCCTCTTTGGGGGCAGCTGGGTAGCTCAGTGGATTGAGAGCCAGGTCTCAGACCTTTCCTAGCTGTATGACCCTGGGCAAGTCATTTAACCTCCACTGTCTAGCCCTTATCACTCTTCTGCCTTGGAACCAATACAATTGGTTTAATTGTGGAAGGTAAGGGTTTAAAAAAAATGATTTCCCCTCCTTTCTAGGAAGGGGAAAAAAAATCTTAATAATTTTAAATGTTGCCAATTTGAAATCTTTTGAAAAGGACATGTTCTTCCTTCGTAATTCAATTATGTATAAGGCAGCTTTGAACCTTTAAAATCTGAACACAGAGAAGACCAAGGGAGTATAGCCTAGGAGAAGTGCATGCCTCTGGAGTTAAAGGTCCTTAAAGGACAGAGATTTCTCTGTCCTTGTTTCTTCATCATGAAGAAGTTTACTAAGATAGTCTAAGGTCCTTTCATAGCTAGATTTCTGATCCTATGACTGTCTACCCTAGACGGAAAACCAGGAAAGAATAGGAAGTAATCTTAAAAAGATTGGTCAATAATCAATCTTAATTTTTAAATCCAGTCATTCTAGTACATACCATTCAGCGTTTGGATGAGATGTTGAGACCATTTGTGGGAAGTCAATCATGGTTATGTGGTCATCTTTATCCAAAATTAGATTGAATTCATTGAAATCACCATGAATTAGTCCATGATTGGCAAGTTTAACAATTAGTTCCATGGCTTCATTATATACTGCAGCAGGATCTTCAATGTGATGTACCTGGCACCTAACCATTTAAAGTGCAAAAAAGGCATTAATACAGATACTTTTAATTCATCACTTCTAAAAAGTCATATACAAATGCTATTTAATATATGTAGGTTACTAAAATGCTACTTTACCATTTGATTTTGGTGATGATGGGAGTTTGCCTGAAATTCAGTGAACACAGGCCTTTGAAAATACATTTCAGAATTTAGAGCACTTTTCTCAATTAGTATTCTAGAATGGAGATGCCGTTGGGGAAGGAACCAGATTAAACTAAAATTGGGAAATACCTAATGAAGTATATAAAAATACATTGTAATGAAGATAATATTAGTCTGTGGTTTTCTAAGTTGATATGTAGCCTGCAGGATTGTTTTCTACTTGAGTTGATGCCTCTTTTAGAATATAGAATAAAACCCCTATTTCAAATAAAAACTGAGTTTTCCATATTCTTTTTATGTCCACTCTTTTAAAATAAATCTCTAGCATTACAGTTCTTAAATTTTTTTTATTTCAACTCTGTTAACTAAGAATTTATGCTTTAAAAATAATACTTACAAAGGGTAACCATTTATGAGTTCCATGACTACTGCATGTCGATTATAATCAATTGGTTTTGGGACTGGAAATTTCCTCTCATAGAGAGCCTGAAAGAATGCAAAACATATAAAGCTAAGGAAAAAATCAATATTTAAAATGAGATATCAGCTCAGCTGACAAGTATGATCAACAATTAACATTTTTAATCTCTACCCAGTGATCTTTGTTTTATCCTCTGGAGATAAACTAATGGGTGTTGTTCCACATTGAACGTCTTCCAAATATTTTGGGGGATCTTCAGAGTCTACTCCCCCAAGCTACAACTATTTCTGATCTGACATGGTTTCCCATGATGACTGTTACCCTGTGAACATGCTACAGCCTAAAAATGTCAGCACACAGAAAATAGTATTCTAAATCTGATCTAGCTAGCTTAAAGTATGGTGAAAAATACCTTAAGTTCTGCATTCAGTATACTATATGCTTCTATGAATGCAACCTAAGACAGCACTGGCTTCTGGGGGAACATTTCATACTACTGGTACATATTGAGGTTGTAGTCAACTAAAAGTTCCTGATTTTTTCAAACCACATGGATTGCTATTAAATACTTTCCTCTTACTCTCTATTTCTGCAGCTAAGCATGAGTACTGGGCATTTCTTGAAATGAAAGAAAATGGGAGAGGACTAATATTGAATGCCAATTTTCAATGAGTTTATTTCTGTTCCAGCTGAATTTAAGGCAGAGAAATCACACTATTCGGGGCTGTCAATCTTATACTACTTGTGATGCCTTAATCTTGAATTTATGATTTTTGTGCGTGAATAATCTATTACAGGATTCAGCTAAGTAATATAGTAGAGTATCCGAATTGGACTTAACGAAGACATGAGTTCAAATCCCACCTCAGACACTTATTAATTACTCTATGATCCAAGTCATATAACCTTTCTTAATCTTAATTTCCTCATCTGCAAAATGGGGATAAAAATAGTACTTAGCTCACAAGATTGTTATAAAGATCAAATGAGAGGACAGACGTAAACTTCTCCGCAAGCCACAAAGTATTAAAATAAATACCAGCTATTAATCAAAAAGCATTTTAGCCCTATGCACTTGTGCTGCTGAAGCCTCTAACTTATTAAACTGTCTCCCCCTTTTAGAATATGAGCTTTTTGAAAGCAGTGACTATCTGGCTTTTCTATATCTTTCTCAAATATCTAACTTAGTTCTTTGTGCTGTAATCTAGTGCTAAATAAATGTTTCTCCACTCAGTTATTAAGGAACTGTTGTTGTTCAGTCGCTTTTCAGTCCTAACTCTCTGTGACCCATTTGGCGAAGACACTAGAGTGATTTGCCAATTCCTTCTCCAGCTCATTTTACAGATAAGGAAACCTAGGCAAACAGGGTGAAATGACTTGCCCAAGGTCACATAGCTAGTAAGTGTCTGAGGCCACATTTTTCAACTCAAGAAGATGAATCTAGGCCCAGTGCTTTATTCACTGCACCACCCAGCTGCCCATTAAGTACCTAATAAATACTAAATAATTCACCTTATGGTTGTCCCAGTGGCCCTACTTACTTGGGGACCTATAAAAAGGTGGCATTTACATTCAGTGGTCTCAGGACCTACATATATTTTAATATTATGTATATACATGAAACCAACTCTAATAGCTAATACACAGTGCTTACCAGCTTCTGCATAGTCTTTCCTGATATGTCCAAACTACTTTGTATTTAACTGCTTTGCATATATTTGTATTCATTAGCTTCATATTTATACTGGCTATATTTTTATAATTACTTGTGGTATCCCTTGTCAGAACGTAAGTTCACTGTGAGTAGGTATCTTTTATTCTTTGTACTTGTATGCTGCCAAGAGCTCAGCAAAAGTCCTGATACATAGTAGGTACTTAATAAATACTTGCTAATTGTTGACTGAAATGGATAATTTAAATTCAGCTATAATTCCTGAGACAGGGGCAGAGTCCTTCAAGGTAACTTGTTTAAAATTTTGTTCATTAGACTGTTCCAAAGCCTAAAGAGAAGCTAAATCAAGTGTTGTTCTTTTTATTTCTTCCTAACATTTCTGTAGATGTCAGGTCATAAAATTACTTCCTGAGTACCAGGACCTTAGCATGGCTGCCTATTCTCTTTCTATGGCTCAGTACAAATTCAAAGCAATATCCCATAAAGGAGAATTCTTGCTGCTTCTATCTCATACCTCATTGCCATGAAATGCCCGCCTATTGTAAAGGCCAGACAGAATGTAAAGGGGTAAAAATAAAAGGGCTGGCCTAAATTTATAAGAAGAGTGTGGCTGCCAGGAATTATGACTCAATTCCACATGATTTTTTATGGTAGTTTATTTATAAAAGAAGAAAGAGTGAAAGTAAGAAAATCAGAGAGAATATTTACTCTGGCCTGGTCTGAACCAGGCAGGGCTTAAGAGACCCCAGCAAAGGGGGCCCAGAAGTAAATTAAATAAGGGTTTTAGCCACGAGGCCTCCTCTAAGATGAGGGTCCTCTCCGGAGGCTAGTACCTCCAGAACAAGCCAGGGAAAGGAATCAGCCTTTTTCACTCACCCATGTGGTAGTTCTAAGGGAAAACAGAAAACTAATCCAAGCTCCTCCAGGGTCAAGTTGAAGGTGAAAGATCCCCTTCACAGGAAGTTCTTGTCACTTTTAAAGACCATTCCTTTCATCACTTTCTGTATCTTCCTTCTACTATTATGTGGACCAATTACAGCTAAAGCTTTTCTTAGGACTGCCCTAGGGCAGTCAGTCAATTCTGATTTGTCACCCATCATTGCACATGTGGATCACAGACCTCTCCCCAGACTTAAGGATAAGTGGAGTGTATATACTTCTGGTGATTAAATCTAAAAATGGGCAGGGGAGAGTTAATCCCATTTTCACACTACGTTGGAGGTGGGTCTTAAGAAGCAGGTCAGCCTTATTATAGTTCTCACTTTCTCACTCTGAGGGTGGAAGCTGTTCATCTCAGCTCTGAGGAATCTTTCTGATGATCAAGAGAATTATTTTTAGCAATTGTAGGAGATAATCAACTGGGAATCCTGATTACTATGTTTGCACTGACTAACTTTTAGCAGTTACAAACCCTCAAAACACTAGATTAACAATACCTGGCTAGTTATATGAGTGAGAATGAGAGAAGGGGGAGGGGAGAGGGAAGAGAGGGAGAGAGGAGAGAGGAGAGAGAGAGAGAGAGATTGATTGAGACAGAGAGAGAGAACAGAAAATCTGCAATAATAATTATTTTAGGTTGCTGTGTAAAGCTAAGGAAAAAACTAGCAAAAGTGGATATAAATATGTTATAATTAAAAGTACCTTCATATAGGCAAATTCCTTCATGGCAGACAAACGGGATAAATAAAGCCATGACATATTATGTCTATGCTTGTGGTAATCACGTTTGTTTTTCAAATTACGGAATGAAGTCCTTCCCAGTCTATGAAGCTTTAGTGCAAACTGTTTCTCTTCTTCATTTGCAACAATGTAAATATCTGTAGTTCAAAGAGTGAAAAAAAACCAACAATATTACTACATGTATGCAGGGTAATTTTCCCCCTTGAGTTAAATCAATTTTAACTTACCCTCAATAGTTCATTTTTTAAAATGTAAAAATGATATTTTCTAATATAGATTAATTAGAAAGCCTGCTGTCCACATTATGTCAATGCATAGCTGTACAGACAGCCTGTAGAACTGGTCCTTCAGTACATACATTTAGAAGAGACAGAGCAGGGGCAAAAAGTTTGGCCCAGAATCAAACAGGCAGAACAGAGGGGGGATGGATAACTTTTGGAAAACTGCACAGTGCCTTTTTCTCTCTAAAATAAAGGCTAATATATTGGATATCAATAATCATGGAATACCAGTCACTGAAAACACATCATTATCCACTAGTACTATGAGAGAAATAGTATAAAGGATGTCATCAGTTAAGATGTTTATAATTGGCAAAGAAGGTGGGTCAATCATGGAATGGGAGAGGAAGATAATAGGTCTCAGGTTTCATTCATATATACAATGCCAAGAGCATCGTAGTGATCTTTAAAGTGGGATATACATAAAGAACTTTTATTTCTATTTGTTAGTTTAAACTAAGCATTACTAATATGCGTATTAATGGCAGCATCCTCAGACTTCATGTCAGACCATGCCATAGTCACACATCTTGTATGACAGATAAGGTTTCCTCGGGGAAGAGTGGGTGTTACACAGCACAGAGGATCTAAGAATGGCACTCACTTGCTGGTTCACTTTGAGTGAATTGTGATGTATGACAGTTTCCTAGTTGAATGGATTTATGGTTATTATCTAGTTATCTAAACTAACTTTCAAACTATAAAATATATGAAAACGGACAAAGTATAAAAAATTTTTTTGTAAAGAAATGTATCTAAGTATAGGTGGTAAAGAAAATGGCAGAGCTAATACTTCATGAGCCACCAATTATATTATGAGATTTAAAACAAGTGACAAATCAATTAAGATCTCACAATGGCCAAAATGAATGTGAAATTATCAAGATTATTTAAAATAAAGATTTACATTAACTAACTATGGGATTTACTCTGGGTGTATCTTGTATCCTGCTTTATTAGCATTTATTAGCATGAAAATATTTGTAGTCCTTAGATATTCATTTTCTTTTGAATATCTTCACCTGATTGTAACAAATATTTTCATCTGAACAGTTTATGTTTTATAAAGAAACATTTTTTTACAGTGACATACATTATACATAAAAACTTCTAAAATTAATGCTAAGGGAATGCATTGGATTTATGCTCTTAAAACTAGAAGAATGGGCAAAACATTTTACCCATACTGATTGTGTGACTAGATGTGTCATCATTTTACCTCTATCATGACAAAATCTAAAAGTAAATATTTTTTAAATAAGGAAAAACAAACTGAGTATATATTTGAAGATTATACAGAAGTAATACATTAGAATAACTTTAACTTGGGAAGACTTGTATAAACTGATGAAGAGTGAAATGAACAGAACCAGAACAACCAGCAGAATAGCAACAATGTGAAGACAATCAACTGAAAGACTTACTAACAGTCCTACAATGAACCAGCACAATTGTAAAGGAACATGAAGAATCATGCTATTAGGCAGCCCTAGACAGATAGTTGATAGAGACAAAGGTGTAAACTTAAGTATATTTTCTTAATTTTGGGGGGGGGGGGGGGGAGAGGGAATCTTTTTATCTTTTTTTACCTTTTTGCTGGTTGGGGGAAGAGGAAGGAGAGGGAAAGAATTTGATCAGAAAAAAGAAAAAATAAGCCTACAAATTAGGGTCTTTCATCTCAGCTCTGCTACTTACTATCTGTGTGACTCTGGACAACTGATTTCAACCTTCTGGGCCATGTTTTCTTCATCATCTATAAAATGAAAGGGCAAGGCTAGATGATCTCTAAGCCTTATAGCTCTAAAGTCTATAGACCTAATTATGGATATGGTAACTTAGAAAACTAAAAGCCTTCTCCTCTTCATTTTTTAAATAGGCACTATGCTATATATCCACTGACATTTAGCAGAAGAAAGAAAAAAGGGAAGCTAATTAAAAATAAAAAAAGGAATTCAACATTCCACAAAATTACCTGATTCTTTGCCAACACCCATCTGGTTTCCAACAGAGTCAACCACCTGTCTTGAAGAAAGTGCTTTCAAAGCAAGGTAATCATAACCCCCATTTGTCAACCGATAACCCTGGACAGCTGGGGGGGAAAAAAAAAAAAGAAAAATCTTTTTAGCTACACATTTGTCTTACAACCAAGTCTGTTGTCATTAGGTACCAATTCTTAAATTATTTTCACTATGTAACATATACTTTTCCCTTGAGGGTTGCTTGATAAAGTTTTAATGTTATTCTCTTTTGTTTGCTAAACACAGATGTTATATTATATATATTTCTTGTTTATATTAAAAAGTTTTACTTGTACTGTCTACAGGCATATTCCTACTCTCTTGTCAAAATACTTCTGAAACTAATATGACTGTTTTTCATGAGTTACCTTTCTATATAAATCAGTGGTTCCCAAACTTTTTTGGCCTACTGCCCCTTTTCCAGAAAAAATATTACTTAGCCCCATGGAAATTAATTTTTTAAAAAATTTAATAGCAATTAATAAGAAAGATAAATGCACCTGTGGCCATCACCACTCCCCTCCCCCCATCACTGCAGCACCCACCAGGGGGCGGTGGCACCCACTTTGGGAATTACTGATATAAATGCACTGGATAGAGAATAAGCTTGCTTGCAGTTAAGAGCTAATCAGGACCTTACAGTGAGCCAGAAGTCTTGTTCATTACCCAGACATCTTTTGCTAAAGTCTTACTCACTCTTAGATGGCTGGCTGACCTTGCAGAGCTATCCTTCACAAACTCTAACTGAAGCAGTGTAAGCTGACTTAAACCAGCCTTGCCATCAGCCACTAACAAACATCCTTGCTTCTGTGTTCCATTTATCCCTGGAAGAGCCTACCCATTCTCTACTCCCAACTCCTCTCCAAAACCACTCCTTGTGATTTGCAAGATAAAATGTCTCAACTCCTTCTTGGCTGTTTGGTCTCCATTTTGGATATCCTCCAGCATGTATGTCTATACCTTCCCCTTTAATAATCTTTAAACTCAACTAGGAGTCCTCTACATTTGAGGATTAGATTTTTCATGGCTGACACTTTATATCCATCTTATGAAAGAGAATTTTTTAATCTTAATTTAATCAAGTTAACTTTTTTTTATCTTAACTTAATCAAGTACTTGGAGTGCTCTAGCCTTTTAACTTAATCAGTCTGGAATCCTTGATAAGAGTTCACACCCTCAGAGAATGAGAGGTGGATCCCATAGACACTGACCCCTGGGTACTGCTAGGCAAATTGAGACTTTGGTTCCTGAGATGTGATAGACCAGCCCATAGTGAAAGGAAGGAAGAACCAGAGAGACAGAAAGAGACATAGAGAAAACTGCTTATAAAAGCCAGCAGAGAGCATTCTGGGTTACTTCTGCTTCTGCTGTGCTCCTCTGGCCAAAGATAGGAACTTTTTCGGGGAGTGAGCTAGCTAGATTTCTTTGGAGCAGACTTGGAGTAGTAAGCTAGACAACTTCCCTATCGCCTTCCTACATTTCCCTCTTTACTATCTCTACCCTGCTGTAATAAAGGTACTAACAGCCTCATGACTTGAAAGTTAATTTTATAAATGGTGACCAAAATAATTTTTAAAAAATGCTTATATTTGTCAAATCCATTTTTAATTATTGCAGTCTGATGTTATTGTTTAGCAGCTACAAGGTATTGCCATATTTTTAGTAATAACCCTTATTACATATAGGTTTCTTCAAGACATAATTTTTCTCACAACTATCAATATTTTACAAATGAGAACACAGAAGGACAGAGAATTGAAGTGACTAGTCAAGGGTCACAATGTTGAAACCAGATTTTCAGATACATATGTGTTTTCTACTTATATCACACTACTGGTCCTATAATATTCCATAATGTTGACATGTGTTTTTTTAGCAGTTCTTTGTAGTTTTTGAAATGGAGAATGAGGTTCTATCTCCATTGAAATAGTTTGTTCTGATAATGGCTCTAATTTATTATTCTATTGAGATCTCTTCTAGCACATCTATGTACTCAATCCTATGATGTCATCTACTCTATTCTGTTCTTTGTTCTATACTCCCCAAAATCCTATAAAAAAAGGAGTTGTTTGTCTGCTTGGGGTCCTTGGCATGAATGGAGCTACTGACCCATTTATTGACAGGAAGCATACCATTACTGATAAGGGTTATCTTGCTTATAGATCTGCCTCAGTTTGTCCTTTTCCCCCCAAATTCTAGTGTAACAGGTGCTTATAATAATTTTCCATTTAAAAAATCTCTCCTAAAAATAGTACTAAAATCCCTGAGACTTTAGAAAGACCTTTGGAAATAAAATGAAAAACAAATCCATGAAGCTTAAAAATTTTTTTTTCTAGATGCTATATAAATAACAAGAAGATATAAATAATAAAGTTCTGGATTTAAAGTCAGAAAAAAAGAAATTTTGCCTTTGACAGTAATTAGCTATGTGATTCTGAGCAAGGTGATTAAATTCTATGCCAGGGTTTTTTAAACTCGGGGTCTTAGTTTTTAAAAAAGGATTCTGATAGTTCCCATTCTTTTTGGTTGCTATGTAACCTATGCATTTAAAGACACTATGTTTAAGCATTTATAGACTTTATTACATTGCCAAAAGGGTCAACTGATTGAAAAAAGATTAAGAATCCAGGTTTTGTGTTATTTTCCTATGCAAACCCTTGGACTTACAAAGTCAGAAATGAAGGCTGACTCACACCAATGGGTTACTACCCATGTTGAGAAAAATCAGATTCTTATTTTAGAGAATTAAAAAAAAGTATCTCAATATTACATAAGCATTCATTAACTGCATAATACTTACTATTAGTTCGTTCATAAGCTAAGAGTTTATGTTTTGCTAGTTCTCTTAAAATCTTATTACAACCGCCATGTTTAAGGCTGGCTATAGATGCGATCAAACTGCAAGGAACTATTTCATGGTTCTTCATGCCCATTTCAACCTAAAGTTAAAAACAAACACAAAAAATGACAACATGCATACAGCTTCTAAAATGACTCCTTTAACTCTCACAACACACAAAAATGTATCATCATCTCAGTTATATTAAAATATTTTGCTTTATAGCACTGGAAGCTGACAAGTATTAAAATGGGGCAAGTTAAGTGATAGAAATTTGCAGCTTAGAATTTTAAAATACAAGCTTTAAAAAGTGACAGAATGACTCATTGTGAAAGACAGGTTAACTTGACTTCATGTTAGCTAAACCACTTTTAGCCTTACAAGATAATCTAGTGCAGGAAGGCTGATAGAAATAAAATGGCTCATTCCTGTTTCCCCATCAAAAATTTCACCCCAAACAATATCAAACAAAAAAAGACATTAGAAAGCTTAGCTTAGTGCCTGGCAGTAGCTTTTTAATGAATGTTTATTGGTTTAAAGAATTCCTTTGGAGAGGAAGTATGGGAAGATAGGCAGGAAATTACCTGATTTGCCCAAATTCCCTTCAAATAACTTAAAATAATGTTTCAAATTGAATTTTAGAGTGGCAGAAATTATAAAAAGTTGAGGTAGAGCAGTTTTTTTTGTTCTTTTTAGAAAAAGAAATTTAACAGGCTATGAGCTTCCTACGGAAAAAAAAGCATCAGGCTCAAATGTATTTACAAAGTCAATTCTACCAAATATTTAAGAATCGATTAATTCCAATAGCAAATAAATTATATGGAATAATAAAGGAGTTCAACCAAACTCCTTTCATGAGACAAATATGATGCTAATACATAAACTAGGAAGCACAAAAACAGAGAAAGAAAATTATAAACCAATTTCACTAATGAACATTTATGCAAAAATATTAAATACTAGCTAGGAGACTATAGCAACATATCACAAGGATAATATTGTGACCAAGTAGAATTTAAACCAGGAAAAACTATTACATAATTGATTATATCAACTCAAATTATGATTATAACAGTAGGTGCCAAAAAACTTTTGACAAAATATAACACTTATTTCTATTAAAACACAGTAAATCAGACATAAATGGATTTTTCCTTAAAATGATAACAAATGTCTAACTAAGATTACCAGCAAGTATTACTTGTAAAGAAAGCAAGCTAAAAGTCTTCTCAATATGAACAGAAGTGAACTAAGGATTTCCATTATTATTCAATGCTGTACTAGAATTGTTAGTACCAATCCTGCCACAGACCCTAGGCAAGCCACTTAGACAATAAACTCCGTAAGGCAGGAACTGTTTTTTCCCCCCTCTTCTCTTTCTCACAGGATGTCTCACAAAACAGTAGGTGCTAAGTGAAATGTTGGCTGACAGACCGATTTAACCTGTTTCATCAGTAAAATGAGGAGGAAACCAATACTACTTCTATATTGTAGCGTAAACTAAGGACCAATGGAAAAAATACACAGAAGAGGCTTTGTAAACCTTATAGTTTTAGACAAATGCTCAGTACAGATACACAAAGTGGCTCCCGGTGCTCCAGGGGCGGGGCAAGATTCCATCACAACCTCTGCAGGGGACATGCCCCTCCCCCATTCCACGCGTGGCCAGACTTCCCACGCCCGCCTCAGGCAGGAGGCTTTTCGGCAGAACGAAACTCTTCGGAGCCCGTAGAAGGCTAGACTTGCGGCTTTCCGGGGCCGGGGAAACCACAAGCGACCGCCTGGTTTTCCGGGACTGTCTGTCCCAGTAGATTCGATTCCTTCCCTCTGCCGACCCAGAAGCCCAGCCCGTGCCCAGATTGCGCCCGCGAAAGGAGAAGAACGGAGAAGGCTGGGGTCGGGAGACGGTGCATCCCGGGTCTTACCGCGGTCAGAACTCTGAAGTCGTCCCGCGTCAGATAGCGCAGCTTGGCCACGTTAACCTTCCCCATGGCTGCTCCAAAAGAAAACCAATGCCGGAATATTCCCAGCGCGCGTGCGCGATAAGGCCGGGGGTGGAGCGGGAGGGTGGAAAGCGTCTCTGGCGCATGCGTCCTTTACCTGCCAGGTCCTTCTCGGTATATAAAACCTCAGGTGTTTCCTTTCGAATAAAAAAAATTAAGCAATTTCCTTTTTTGGAGGAGCAGAGTGGGAAGAGCGTTTGATATTTGTAACGGTGAAAAAGAGAGGTGGAATTTAATCTTTGGTACTGGAAAGGTGTTCTCTCCGAGCGGTTTCGCATTTTTATCTGCCAGGATTGGCTACCTAGGTGAAGCGTCCTGCCGGGGCGGGCCCGGGAGATTGGTGGTAGGAGTAGCAGTTTGTCCCTGATTGGCTTCAATTGTTGCCGTCTGGCCCCGTGGTCTCCTAACGAGATTGAGGAAGAGGCAGATACTAGGTTGATGGTTTTGGATTTAGAGAAACTAAAGGTAAATAGGTGAATAACAAAATAAAATAAACTTGACCAGGAGAAAAAGCTTAGGTTCTTGATATCTGCAAGGATAAAATGCTGGTCGTTGTGATTTAGAGGTTCCATTGTATACTGGAAAGGGGATGGATTTAGGAGTCTTGATTCGAATCCTGGTAGCCACATTTACCATCTTGTGCATTCCTGGGTAAATCGTGGCACCTATTGCAGCCCAAGTATCACCATCTGTAAAATGGTTCAAAGAAATCTGTCATCAAAATTATTTTTTAAAATCTTCCAGGAGTTCCACCATCCTCCCCTTCATCTTTTATAATACTCTTGAGAACAAGAGTTAAATTTAAAACGAACTCTTACTTGTGTCCTGGAGAGATGGTGGCGGGAGGGATGTTGTCAACATTGGTTTGGAGATGAGGTAACTCCTAGGATGGCTTTCCAGGATTCTGCTTTTATCTCAGAAAAGCCCCATATCTATTATATCTGAGGGATACTTTCCTCCTTTTTTTGGTTCTGAAGATTAATTGGAAAGGAAAGCAAGGTGTGATTTATTGCCTCTAAATCCAGATCTATGCTTTTTGAGCATTATAACTAGCTGGGTTAGCAAGGAAGTGAGAAAAATAAGTTGAGAGAGCATCTGACTTACCCCATGGCTAAAGTAGAAGCTCGTGTTTCTGAATGGGTCTGTGAGAAACTACCTTGCATAGAAAGTCATGAGCTTCTGCAAAGAACAAATATGCCAAAACTTGTTCATAATCTGAATTTTTGATTTAACTCTTAACTTCCCTTATGGAAACCACTACCAATCTCTAGCCTCTAAAGTGTGCAGTAGATGCATGAACAGATTTAACATTAACTCTGACTTTTTTTTTTTTTTTTTTTTTTTAGTACCTCATAAATTAGAGTATCTATGAGAGAGACCAACAATTGCCCCATGGCTAAAGGAACTACTTACTTACTTCTTAGATCTTTTACTAATAAGAGGGCTGAAAATGTTTTCTTTAAGGTCACAAATGATCGTTTAACTCCTAAATTCCCTGTCCTTTTCTCTCATCCTCCCTGCTTATCTGTGCCATCTGCCTCAATTTACTTTTTCCTCATCTTTGATGGTCTCTCTTTTTCCTCACTTACAGATGTCAAGCAGACTGTTAAAAAGGAATGGAGGAAATGGAATGGATTGTGATCAAGGACAAAAGTAGAGGAATTTTCCTTGGCAAATTTAACTCCTTTTCCTTGGAGTTTGGAATAAGTGAGGATAATTAATATGGGGCATGATGTAAAAGGATGCATTTAGTAAGGAAGGTTGAAAGATATCAGGACATCAGAATGCCCTTCTGGTTCTCACTCCTGATTTTTCTCCTATTTAACTACTTTTCCACAATTTTCTTTGCTAGAAAATCTTCTCTTGAACATATCCTGAACTCCAGTCCCATAACATTAATTGTCTGTTAAATAGTTACACCTTTGTGTCCTGTGTGTATTTCAGACTCAAAATAAAACTCATTATTCTTTCCTATATTCAATCTTCTCTTCTTTCAAACTTCGTATTTTTCTCAAGGGCCCTGCCATTTTCCCAATCACCCAAGTTTTAGTTTTCTTTGACTATTTCATCACCTTCGTCCCTCATTTTCTGTTCATTAAGTTGCCAAGTCTTGTTGATTGTACCTCCACAACATTTTTGCAAACTGTCCTCTTGTCATTACTCATGTGGTCACTACTCTAGATGAGTCCCTCTTCTCCTCTTCTATAATATATTTCCTTCTTCCAGGCTCTTCCTTTTCTACTAATTTTTACACAGAAGCCAAGATAATCTTAAAGCACAGATGTGAAGATGTGTTTCACCTTCTCAAAAACCTTCAATAGCTTTGTTTTAGTTTTTTGATAAAGTGGGATTCAAGGATTGGAAAGGTTAATAAGGGCTTTGATTGCAAAGAGGATTTTAAAAGTATTTGATCCTAAAGGCAATTGAAATCCAATGTGTGTGTGTGTGTGTGTGTGTGTGTGTGTGTGTGTGTGTGTGTGTGTTAGGGGTTCCATGTAACATGATTGGGCTTGTGCTTTAGGAAAATCACTTTGGTGGCTGAATAAAGGCTAATTATAGTGAGGAGAGACTTGAGGCAGGCTACAAGAAGGCTATTGGAGTAATCCAAGTATGAGTTGATGAAGGCTTGTGCTAGACTGGTAGTAGTGTCAGAGGAGAAAAGGGGGTGTATTGGAGAGATGTTGCATTTATAGTTCCCCATAATCTTTTTTCTAACTACATTTTTAGCCTTATTTTATACTAATTTATACCCTCTCACACTTGACATTTCAGCCAAATTCAATTGCTTCCTGTTTCCTGAATTCTACATTCTACATCCTACTTTCATGCATTTATACAGGGAATCTCTTATGCTTAAAAAGTCTGCCCTTGCAATCTTTGATTTTTAGAATCTGTGACATGTTAAGACTCAGTTTAGGTGCCACCTCTTCTGTGAAGCTTTTCCTTTTTTTTGAAGCCTTCAGTTGTTGGTGTTCTCCTTTTTCTTATTTTACCTAGAGGTAGTTAGGTGTCACAATGAATGGAGCCCTAAGCCCCAGATCAGGAAGTCTTGGATGTGAATTTAACCGCAGATATTTATTAACTGTATTATCTCGAGTTTCAAGACACCACTCTGTCTTGGTTCTACTACCTATCTGACTATTCCTTCTCTGTCTCTTTTGTTGCATCATCTTTCATATCATGTTCTCTAACTTTAGATGTCCCTCAAGATTTTGTCCTGGGCCTTCTTCTCTTCTCCTTCTGTGCTAATTCACTTGGTAATCTCATCAGTACCTGTGGATTTAATTATCATCTGCATTTTGAGATTCCCAAAATCTAACTATACTGCCCCAATGTCTCTTCTGATCTCCAATCTTGTTTTTTCAACTGCTTTTAAACAATTTGAACTAGATATTCAGTAAACATCTTAAAACTCAACATGTCCAAAATGAAATTTACTCTCTTTCTTCCTAGGAGTTATCCTGCCCTTATTTTCTTTAATTCCCATAACCAATATGTTCCTAAGTTTGGTTGATATCTCTCTTGTACATCTCTCATATACAATTCCTTTTCTCCTCTGACACTACTTCCACTCTGGTGTAGGGTCTCATCACCTCATACTTGGATTACTCCACTAGCCCAATGGTGGATCTGCCTACCTCAAATCTTTCCTCTATAATCAGCCTTTATTCCACCAAAGAAGGCTTAGAGGAGAAAGGAGTGACATTGCTGAGAGATGGTTCACTTTTTGGCAATGAGGAGAGGGGACATTGTTTCTCTAGTTCCTATGGAAAAGGTCAGACAGTCTCTCATCAGATACCTTTAAAGGGGGAAAAATTTGATACCATCATCACCCTATGCAGGGAGAGAGGTTCTGGATGGTGGGGAAGGTGATCTTTGTGTATATTATGGTATGGGTTAATAATTGGTATTGATCCAGGCTCCATGCAAGAGGATAATGTGCAATTATCTTACTAAAGATGACCCTGATAATATGATGAGCATGAGTGAACATGGATGACAGTACAGAAGGTATAATAGTTTTCCATGATGTTTCTGCTGCTATTTCTAGTTATGGCCACTTTTAATATCAGACAGTCCACTGTGAACTGTAAAGATTTGGTTTCGATCTGGAGCATAATCTTTTTGAAACAAATAAAAGAAGCCTAAGATTCTTAGTTTTGTTTTCCAATATGTACTTACTCAGGGAGCCATTTCATTGTTTTGCTTTGACTATCTTTTTTGATTAGTTTTTTCTCTTTTAATGTTACTTTTGCCAGACTTCTAAATATCCCAAGGTCAGGATTGTCTAATAATTGCCCTAAAGCCATTTTAGTGGTGGAAGGCTCTATCCTTAATTAATAATCTTGTCTCAAAAAGTAGGTGTGGTGTGACCAATAGCCATAGGCCTGCCTATATAGATTAGCCTGATTTTTATTAAAAGGTGTGACAGAAAGTAACAGAGTACAGAAAATCACAAGGATCTTGGTGGGGCCCTAATACTTGACTGATGTCCCAAATGGGCAATATGAAGGCAAGAGAGCTACATTCAGCTGAATTAAGGTGATTTCCTTGCTGAATATCCTTGTTGGATTTCCCATGGTATGCCCCCCAACTCTTCCCCAAAATGACTAATTACATGTCCTTTTGTTAACTGTTACATTAATATCTTTTAATTTCATTTTTTAACCTAAACTTCCAGGAAACTGACCTGAGTCAAGTCTATCCCACATCTGAATAATGTGCCTGGCCAGAACTATGTATCAAACTTTAGGTCCCTTGGCTCAATTGGGACTTTTATACTTAGGTTATGTCAGTGATTCTAGCCTTAGTTCCCTGAATCATTTAAATCTCAATAGTTTCATTGCTTTTCTGGAAAAAACTCAAAACCCACAAAAATTTATCTAATATACATTTTGCTCTTAGTACCCTGTTAACTCTTTTGTGGCAAAGTAGGGAGTTAAAAGTTGTGCAAAAATATTTCATTTTTTGATCAATCTGGTAATGAACTTTTCTTGACAGACTGTGAAACTTGGAAAACTTCCCTCACACATGGGGCTCCCTCAAAAACTACTGAAAGTTCAAGCCACTTAAAACCATGTCTCATAAAGTTTATTCTACCCAACCCGCCCCCAATATTGTTTTTACTTGTTAAAGGATAGAAGATGCAAATAGTTCTAAAAAAAGCATTTAATGAAATTGAATAATAAATAAGATAACACTAAAACATTCATGTCATAAACCTAGGAAACACTTTTCTGCAATACATGCCTCATTGGTAGAAGGAGTAGACATATAGAGGAATTATGCTTAGAGGGGAAAGTAATGCTTCCAGGCTATAGGGTGGATGATGTTTTCTTGTAATTGTGTTGTTCTCTGGACTATCTCTCTGCTGCCCAGTGTTCTCTCTTGGACTTTGATCTGATTGTCAAGTTATACCTCTGATAATCTTTGCCTCTCTCCCTGAATTCTTTGTTCTCTCTCTCCTGGTCATATTACTCCTCTGGTCCCACAGGTAGCTGTTTGTAGCCCCCAATAGTAAGAACAGACCCCAATAAAATCATAGCCATAACCTAGCTAGAATCAGTCACATAGTCCCATGATCTCACCCAACTATCAATGATGCCCTTCCCCACTCCAAAAATATGCCTTCTGCCAAACAGAAGGGGGAAGGTTTCCTCTAACCTCTGGCTGTGCCATCTGTGATATCATGTTGGACACCACTCTGTAAAGGCCAACCTTATAGTGTTACTGTGGGTCTGAGATGGGATGAGAGAGATGAAGGGGTTTGAGATCAGGAGGGCAGCACAAAGCACAGATGGTGCATCATGGTGAAATTTATTGATCACAGCTAGTGTTATATAGAGATAGTTATATAAGCTAAGAGATTAGGTAAGCTTTTCACACACAGTGAATGGATTTGGTTCACTTCATTGAATCTAGACAGAGTTTTCTATAAGCTGATAAATCAATGTATAACCATCTAACTCAAATTCTCATAGAATACCTGCATCAGTAGTTTCTTGGAAGGACATGCAATTTCTACAAAGTGCAGCAGGGAGGGATTAGTAACCTTGGGTGAGATCATGGGACTATGTGACTGATTCTAGCTAGACTATGGTTATGATTTTGTTGGGGTCTGTTCTTACTATTGGTGGCTATAGCTGTTTGCTATAAGCTTCTGGTCTTCCTCTCATTAGGGCCACTTGCCATCCATCTCAACCCCTGTCTGCTAGGTTGCAGTTACTAGAAAACTCCTTCCTAATATGTGCAGGCTGAAAACTTTAGTAATACTGGTCATAGCTATCACACCCAGCTAACAAAAGCCAGGCAGAATATTTCTAAGGCTAACAGTAACTCTTTTCTTTTAACATCCTGTGTCTAGGGCTGAGTTGTTTCCCTTTGTGCCAGACAGTTGTCTGGATGAGGGCTTGAAATTCTAAAGCTCTCTGGTTTGGCAGGCAAAACAAATTTGACCCTCTATATGTCACTTTCATTTTTTCTTCACGGACAGAATTATTTAAAGTATAGGTAAATGGAAATTCTTTTTAATCTGAAAATATTCATCTAGTTGAGTCATTTTAGAAAATATGTTTTAGTGTAGTATATTTCCTACAATTCTCAGAGTTCAGTAGTTTGCAAATGATGCACGCTGTCTTTGACATAAAACTTTTATTGGAGATATCTCAGCACTTTATTTGCAAAACAGCACTGCCCCAGATCCTTATCCTGTCAGCTTTTCAATTTAATGTTTACATTTTATTGTATCAGATGGTTTACCATCTCAGTGAGGCCGTAGAGTAGGAAATTTGGAAGGTAGGGAGAGAACTCAAAATAAAAAAAAAATACTTGTTAAAAATTGTTTTTATATGTAATTGGAAGAAAATACAATGTTATTAAAATGTTCATTGTGCTTTTTATTTTTTTAAACCCTTGTACTTCGGTGTATTGTCTCATAGGTGGAAGAGTGGTAAGGGTGGGCAATGGGGGTCAAGTGACTTGCCCAGGGTCACACAGCTGGAAAGTGGCTGAGGCCGGGTTTGAACCTAGGACCTCCTGTCTCTAGGCCTGACTCTCACTCCACTGAGCTACCTAGCTGCCCTCATTGTGCTTTTTTGCAAATAATTCAGATTAATTTATAAACTTATTTTCAAATATCTAAACTCAATATGTTTAAAATGGAGTTCGTATTTTCTTCCAAATCCTCTCCTTCCAAACTCAACTTCACAATTTCAATATAACTCTGATATACTTTCCCAGTCAATTTTGTATTACTCCCCTTCATGAAAGTCTTTTGTCTAGTCTAGAGGCAGGTGGTGGCATAGCATAGCAGATAGAGTACTGGGCCTGGAATCAGGAAAATTTGAATTACTAGTTGTTTGACTCTGTGCAAGTCACTTGATTTTTGTTCCCTCATTTCCTCAACTGTAATATAGAGATAATAATATTTCCTACTTCTGAGAGTTGTGAGGATTGTATTTGTTTTCTGTCATATACTATATAAACACTTACTCCTCCTTCCCTTTCCTTTCTCCCAGTCAGACTGACCCACTTGATATTCATCATGACATCCCATCCCTCATCTTCCTGCCTTTGCACAGAGGGTCAAATCTCATATATTAAAGGAACCCTCCTGTCATCTCTATGTTATAGAATTACCAACTTCCTTTAAAGCATAATTCAAGAGCCACCTCCTGTAGGAGGTCTTTCCTAATTCTCTGCCATTTATTAGGTTTTTTGAAATTACTTTGTTACTTTGTTTTTATCTATTTTTGTACATATTGTTTCCCCTCAATATAATGTAAGTTCCTTGGATACAGGGGTTGTTTAATTTTTGTCTTTGTTTCCCCATGTTCTAGTACAGAATTTTGCACATAAAATGTGCTTAATATATATTCACTAAAATGAAGAAAAGTATCTTTCTAGTAGACCATTTTTTTAAAACCCATGTATTGGATCCAAGGCAGAAGAGCGATAAGGGCTAGGCAATAGGGATTAAGTGACTTGCCCAGGGTCACAAAGTGAGAAAGTGTCTGAGGCCGGATTTGAACCTAGGACTTCCTGTCTCTAGGCCTGGCTCTCAATCCATTGAGCCACCCAGCAGCTCCTCAAGTAGATCAATCTTGACTAGACAGGAGATTGCATGAAAGAGAATAATTACAAACCACTAAAAATATATATACCAGAGCTCTGTTGTAGAGTTGTAGAGTAGGCTTTAGATCTTGTAGCTCATCCTAAAGACAACAGGAATACATAGAAATGTTTAGTATGGGAGTTTCATAGTTAATATTGGTGTTCTGTCACTATCAATCTGCCAGTCATGTGGAAGATGTGGAAGAGGGGAGAAGCTAAACGGATTACTAGTTAAGTAGAAGATAAGAGAAGTGATAAAGGCTTGAATTAGGGTGGAGGTTCAGAATGAGTGGACAGTTCAACATGGGAGTAAGAACAGGAATGGTTTTAGAGGCTCAATGTTAACAAAGACAGGGATATGTTCTGTTGTCATCTACCCTGTTCATATATGGGATATTTTGGTCAGGTCTTTGAACTTAATAGGCAGAAAATGGACAAAGTAGAGGACGACTAGGGTGATGCAATGTTTGTAAAATTGTCATTGAATGAGACTGGGTATGTCTGGTGTTAGGGAGAAATGAGAGGGATGTTTGCCCTCTTCAGGTTTTTTAAGGACTCTCACGTGGACAGCTTGGCCCCAGAAGGCAAGTATTCAAAAAAGAGAGTAGAAGTTACCGAGAGGCACGTTTCTGCTTAATGTAAAGAGAAACTTCTTAACAATTAGGATGATTTACAGGTGGAATGGGCTGCCTAAATATTTGGAATATTTGAATTCTTTAGGTAGAACTGGATGACTACTTTAAAGCAGTGCTATAGAGGGTCAGAAAAGTACTAGTTGGACTAGATGACATCAGGTCTTTTCTAAAATAATGCAATTTTCTATTTGAACTTCCTTATTGGGAAGAACCTTATCAAGGGGCAGCTAAATGGCTCAGGGGGTTGAGAGCTAGGCCTAGAGATAGGAGGTCCTACATTCAGATGTGGCCTCAGACACTTCCTAGCTATATGACTCTGGGCAAGTCACTTAATCCCTATTACTGAGCCTTTATAACTCTTCTGCCTAGGAACCAACACGTAGTTTCAATTCTAAGACAGAAGGTAAGGGTAAAAAAAAAAAAGAACCGTATTAATTTAGCATTAATTGCTATGGTTGTTTTTTTTTCAAATAATGAAATAATTTTTAGAAGAGTCAAGAACTGGTTTAATTTTGGACTTGTTGAATTTGAAGTAACAGCAGGACATTTAGGTGGATTTGTTCGAAAGGCTTTTACAGATGTGGCATGAGAGTCCAGGAGAGAGATTAGGGCTAGTATATGTATTTGGGAATCACTTGAACAGATGGGAGTGGATAAGATCACTGAGGAAGAGAAAATAGAAGAGAAGGCGGCTCAGGATAAATCTTTATTGGGGACATTCACACATAAATGGGCCCGAGATGGATGCCAGTAAGAGGCTGAGAAAGGGCATTTGATTGGTAGGAAGAGAGACTATTTAGGACAATAATGGGCAAACTACGACCTGTGGGCCAGATACGGCCTCCTGAAATGTTCTATCCAGCCACTCCACACATTATTCCTCATCTAATGAATACAGTGAGTAGGATACAATACAATGAAACTTCGAAAGAGTTGCCTTAGAAACAGACTGACAGATGAGCATTTCCTTTCCTTTGGCCTCCTCTTTAAAAAGTTTGCTCATCACTGACTTAGAAGGTAGGGAGTGATCAGCAGGATCAAAAGCTTCAGAGGTGTTGAGGAAAATTAAAACTAAGGAAAAATTTGGATTTTAGCAGTAAAACAGGAAATAGCTCATTCATAATCTTTGAGAAAATGATTTTGGCTAAGTCTAGATCTTTTCTTTGACTTAACAAACACATGGAACAAAACCCCAGATATTTCAAAGCCTTACTGACTTCTATTTCTACAGCTTTGAAACTTATTGGGAAACATTGACTAAGGTTCTAAAATTCTTAGCATTCTCAAATCTCAGGGCACCTTTTGTTTAATTATTTAGGTCTACATTATCTTTTTTAAGGAAAGAGGAAGTCACTTTGGCTAAACTTGTAGAGCAGATTTGAGTTTTGGTTTCTATAATTACTGATATTCTGCCATCCTGTATGTAAAGGCATTCCATTGAGCTTTAATGCTTCATTAAATCTATTGTACTCATTTTAGCCTGTAACATTTCAGAATATAGTTTCTGATTTATTCCCTCTTTGGGTATTTAAAAAAAACAACAGTTATCTAATAATGATTTTTCTACCCCTCAGTGATCAGAGTAAATGAGAGACTTTTGAATTACCTAGAAGACATTAATATGTTATATATACATAACTACTGTAATAGTTAAAATTGGTTTTGGTCAAATTAAGAGTTATAAAAAGTTGTTGTGGTCGCCATTTATAAAAATTAACTCTTAAGTCAGGAGACTGTTACTAGGTTTGGTAGCTTTATTATAGCAAGGTAGAGATATTAAAGGGGGAAATGTAGAAAGGTGATAGGGAATTTTCTAGCCTACCACTTTGTCTGCTCCAAAGAAATCTAGCTCCATCCCTCAACAAAGTTCCAATCTTCCAATCTCCAGGTGGAAGTCCGTGAAAATCATCAACCCAGAATCACCATGCTAAAATGAAGATTCAGCTCTTTGGTCTCACCTTTTATAGGCCCTTTTCCCACATCACTTCCTATCTCTTTGGTTTCTATTTCCTCTCACTGTGGGCTGGTCTTTCACGTCTCAGGAACCATTCATATATTCTTAATTTGCCTGGTACTGCCTGGGAGTGTTGGTGGTGGGCAGTGCTTGTGGGATCCACTTCCAGTCTTTTGAGGGTGTGAACTTCCTTTTCTAGAAAAAATGTTTTACTAAGTATGAAAGGAGGGGCACTCCAAGTTCTTGATTGATTAAGCTAAAATAAACAAAGGGGGATAATTTTCTTTCACACTACCTATAGCTTAAATGCTTCTGCATAGTAAATCCTATGTAATGATTAATGTGGAAGTGTTTGGCAGGATTGCACATGTGTATCCTATTTCAAATTATTTACTGTTTCAGGAAGGGTGGGAGGGAAGGACGGGGAGATAGAGATAGAGAGAGAGAGGGGAGAGAATTTGAAACTCAAAATTTAAAAACAATCCTAAAAAAAAGGTGTTTACTTATAATTGGGAAGAAAATATCAAAGAAAGAAAGAAAGATGTTATAATTATAAATTTTGACATTGGACAAGGAATGTTAATTTAATTTAAATTTAATTTAATTTTGCTTTTCAACAAATGTATTTAAAATAGCTAAATTACCTTGAGTTATTTATTTTTATTTTTAAATTTTTTTATTTAAGTATTTTTCCATGGTTACATGATTCATGTTCTTTCCCTCCCATTTTCTCCTTCCCCCTCCTAGAGCTGACAAGCAATTCCACTGGGTTATACATGTATTATCATTTAATATCTATTTCCATATTATTCATTTTTGTAATAATCTTTTAAAAACCAAAACCCCACATGCATTACCCATATAAACAAGTGAAAAATTAAATGTTTTCCTTCTGCATTTCTACTTCCACAGTTCTTTCTCTCGAAGTGGATTCTTTTTCATAAGTCCTTGGGGTTGTCCTGGATCATTGCA
This sequence comes from Gracilinanus agilis, assembly GCF_016433145.1. NCBI lineage: Eukaryota > Metazoa > Chordata > Mammalia > Didelphimorphia > Didelphidae > Gracilinanus > Gracilinanus agilis. Next base: position 309,786,933 of record NC_058130.1, on the reverse strand, counting down.
TTGCTATCAGTAGCAAAGTTGATTGCATATGACTGTCCCACAATGTTTCAGTCTCTGTGTATAATTTTCTCCTGTTTCTGCTATTTCACTCTGCATCACTTTGTGTAGTTCTTTCCTGCTCCAATGGAAATCAAGCAGTTTATTGTGTCTTATTGCAGAGTAGTATTCCATTATCATCATATATCACAATTTGTTCAGCTGCTCTCCAATTGAGAGAATACCCCCTCATTTTCCAATTTTTTGCCACCACAAAAAGCCCTGACTATGAATACTTTTGTACAAACATTTTTCATTATTATCTCTTTGGGGTACAAACCTAGTAGTGGTATTGCTGGATAAAAGGCTGTGCATTCTTTTAAAACCCTTTGGACATAATTCCAAATTGCCTTCCAGAATGGTTGGATTAATTCACAACTCCACCAGCAGCGTATTAGTGTTCCAATTTTGCCACATCCCCTCCAACATTTATTATTTTCCTTTACCTTCATATTGGCCAATCTGCTAGGTGTGAGATGATACCTCAGAGTTGTTTTGATTTGCATTTCTCTAGTTAGGAGGGATTTAGAATACTTTTTCATGTGATTATTGATAGTTTTGATTTCTTCATCTGAAAACTGCCTATTCATATCCCTTGATCACTTGTCATTTGGGGAATGGCTTGATTTATTGTACATTTGACTTAGTTTCTTATATATTTGGGAAATTAGACCTTTGTCAGAGAATTTTGTTATAAATTTTTTTTTCCAGTTTGTTGCTTCCTTTCTAATTTTGGTTGCATTGGTTTGTTTGTTGTAAATTTTAATTTTATATAATCAAAATTATTCATTTTACATTTCATAATGTTCTGTATCTCTTGATTGGTTATAAATTCTTTCCTTTCCCATAGATATGACAAGTATACTCTTTTATGTTCTCTTAATTTATTTGTGATTTCACTCTTTATATTTAAGTCATTTGCCTATTTTGTATTTATCTTGGGATAGGATGTAAGATGTTGATCTAAACCTATTTTTTACCATAATGTTTTCCAATTTTCTCAGAAGTTATCGTCAAAAAGTGAGTTCTTGTTCCAAAAGTTGGGATCTTTGGGTTTATGAAACACTAGCTTACTGAGGTCTTTTACTCCTAGTGTATTCCACTGATCCACCCTTCTATCTCTTAGCCAGTACCATATTGTTTTGATGATCACTGCTTTCTAGTACAGTTTAAGATCTGGTACTCTTAGGCCCCCATCCTTCACATTTTTTCATTATTTCCCTTGATATTCTTGATCTTTTTTTCTTCCAGATGAACTTTCTTATAATTTTTTCTAATTCTATAAAAAAGTTTTTTGTAGTTTGATAAGTATGTCACTGAATAAATAAATTAATTTAGGTAGGATTGTCACATTTATAATATTAGCTCATCCTACCCATGAGCAATTAATGTTTTTTCCAATTGTTTAGATCTAGTTTTATCTGTGTGAAAAGTGTATTATAGTTTTGTTCATATAATTCCTGGGTATGTCTTGGCAGATAGATTCCCAAATATTTTATTTTGTCTAGAGCAGTGATGGGCAAACTTTTTAAAGAGGGGGCCAAAGGAAAGGAAATGCTCATCTGTCAGTCCGTTTCTAAGGCAACTTTTCAAAGTTTCATTATAATGTGTCCTATTCATTGTATTCGTCAAATTAGGAATAATGTCACAAGGCTGGATAGAACATTTAAGGGGCTGTAGTTTGCCCATCACTGGTCTAGAGTGATTTTAAATGGAGTTTCTCTTTCTAACTCTTGCTGCTGAGTTGTGTTGGAAATATACAGAAATGCTGATAATTTATGTGGGTTTATTTTATATCCTGCTACTTTGCTAAAATTATTAATTATTTCTACTAGCTTTTTAGTTGATTTTCTAGAATTCTTTAGGAATACCATCATATCATCTGCAAAGAGTGACAGTTTAGTTTGATCATTGCCTACTTTAATCCCTTCAGTTTCTTTTTCTCCCCTAATTGCTACCACTAGCATTTCTTATACAATATTAAATAATAATGTGATAATGGGCATCCTTCACTCTTGGTTTTAGTGGGATGGTATCTAACTTATCCCCATTGCAGATGATACTTGCTGATGGTTTTAATTTGCATGCCCAGTTCATTTATCTTTGCCCTCTCTAATTTGTTAATACCTGCACTCAAGCATATAAATTTCCCCCTGAGTACTGCCTTGGCTGCATCCCACAGACTTTGGTAGGATGTCTCATCATTGTCATTCTCTTCAATGAAATTATTGATTGTTTGTGTGATTTCTTCTTTAACTAACTGGTTTTGGAGAATCATATTATTTAATTTCCAATTAGTTTTTGATTTACCTGTCCAGGTGCCCTTACTAATTATTATTTTTATTGTATTATGATCTGAGAAGGTTACATTTATTATTTCTGCTCTTTTGCATTTGTTTGCAATGTTTCTATGCCCTATTACATGGTCAATCTTTGTGAATGTACCATGTGCAGCTGAAAAGAAGGTGTATTCCTTTTTGTCCCTATTTATTTTTCTCCACATATCTATTAAACCCAATTTTTCTAGGATTTCATTCACCTCTCTTATCTCTTTCTTATTTATTTTTTGGTTTGATTTATCTAGATCTGAAAGAGGAATATTTAGATCTCCCACTATTATGGTTTTACTATCTATTTCCTTCTTGAGCTCTGCCAGTTTCTCCTTTATGAATTTGGATGCTATGCCATTTGGTGCAAACATGTTGAGTACTGTTATTTCCTCATTGTCTATACTGCCTTTTATCAGGATGTAATGGCCTTCCCTGTCTCTTTTAATCAGATCTATTTTTACTTTGGCTTTGTCAGAAATCATGATCACCACTCCTGCCTTTTTTTTTCTCATTTGAAGCCAAAAAGATTTTGGTAAAGTCCTTTACCTTAAATCTGTGTATGTCCACCCACCTCATATGTGTTTCTTGTAGACAACATATGGTAGGATTTTGGTTTCTAATCCACTCTGCTATTTACTTCCGTTTTATGGGCGAGTTCATCCCTTTCACATTCAGAGTTATAATTATCAGTTGTGCATTTGCTGACATTTAAAAAAATTATAATAGCAATTATAGGAAAGATAAATGCACCTGTGGCCATCACCACCTCCCTGGATCTCTGCAGCACCCACCAGGGGGCAATGGCGCCCACTTTGGGAATCACTGATATAGCTACCCTTCCCTTTTAGGGTTAATTCTGCTGAGAATAAGGTTTAAATATTACCTCTTAATGCTCTCTTCCTCTCCTTCTTATAATAGTATTTATCCTGTCCCCTTCCCATGCTGTCTTTGTTGGTATAGAATATCGTATTTTTCTTATATATTCAAGTTTCTCTTGGTGCCATCTACTGTTCACCCCCTCTTCTCCCTTCCTCCCCCGTATCATCTTAGAACATTTAGTGCTCCAACCTCTCCCTATGAAAAATCCTTCTAATTACTGTAATAGTGAATACAGTTTTTGAAAATTACACATAACATTTCTTTTTTTTTTTAAACCCTTAACTTCTGTGTATTGACTTATAGGTGGAAGAGTGTTAAGGGTAGGCAATGGGAGTCAAGTGACTTGTCCAGGGTCACACAGTTGGGAAGTGTCTGAGGCCGGATTTGAACCTAGGACCTCCCGTCTCTAGGCCTGGCTCTCAATCCACTGAGCTCCCCAGCTGCCCCAATAACATTTCTCCATATAGGAATACAAATAATTTGATCTTATTGAAGCCCTTAAAGAGGCAAATTTAAAAATAAGAGTTTTCTTTCTTTTCTCTCTGTTTCTTATTTACCTTTTCATGTTTCTCTTGGTTTTTGTGGTTGAATATTGAACTTTCCATTTAGTCCTAGTCTTTTCTGTGCAAATACTTGGAAATCTTCTATCTTGTTGAATGCCCATACTTTCCCCTGGAAGTATATAGTCAGTTTTGATGGGTAGGTGATTCTTGGTTGTAGACCCAGTTCTCTTGCCTTTCTGAATATCATATTCCAAACCTTTTGGTCTTTTAGTGTGGACGCTGCCAGATCCTGTGTGATCCTGATTGGAGCTCCTTGATATCTGAATTATCTCTTTCTGGTTTCTTGTAAGATTTTTTCTTTTACTTGGAAGCTCTTGAATTTGGCTATTATATTCCTGGGGGTTGTCTTTACAGGGTCTAGTGTAGATGGTGATCTATGGATCTTTTCAATGTCTATATTGCCCTCTTGTTGTAGAACTTCAGGGAAGTTTTGCTGAATAATTTCTTTTAGTATGGAGTCCAAATTTCTATTAATTTCTGCTTTTTCAGGAAGACCAGTGATTCTCAAATTGTCTCTTCTAGACCTGTTTTCTTGATCTTTCAATTTCTCATTGAGATATTTCATGTTTCCTTCTATTTTATCAGTCTTTTGACTTTGTTTTATTTGTTCTTGCTGTCTTGAGAGATTGTTCGCTTCTACTTGCCCAATTCTTGTCTTTAGAGACTGGTTTTCTGCTATAATGTTTTGATTTTCCTTTTCGATTTGGTCTATCCTGTTTTCCAGCTGTTTGTTTTTGGTCTCTAATTTGCTTATCAATTCTTTTGATTTGGGGGCATCTTTATCCTCATGCCCAGGGTCACTCTGCACTCTTTAGACTCCTGAGGGCTCAAGTCTAGTTGTTCTCAGGGTCAAGCCACCTGGTAGTCCCCTTGCTTGCTTCTCTGCCCAAAGCTCCTTTAACAGTGTCAAGGACCTGATTCCACAGTCATACATCCCTCTGTACTGGATCCCCACCCAAAGTCCATGCCTGCGCTCAAGGTCTGCGTCTGTGCTTGTGTTCAACATCCATGCCTGCGCTCAAGGTCTATGTTTAAAGTCCAGTTCTTTAGCCTCTTGAGGCCTTAGGTCTTGCTGCTCTCGGGAGCAGGCCCTGGTGATCCCAGGTAGCTGCCAAGAACTTAATGAATGCCCCAAACTTGCTCTATGTCTTGTGTGCTGGCTTTGGCACTGTAGGTGGTGTGTGTGGGAAAAGGTTTGCTCAGCTTGAGTTTTAATGAGAGCTATTTTTACCCCCTCATAGCATGGAAATGCCCCAACCCCCCGTAGCTTCAATGCTACTCCCTGTTGTGGGGTCTTTTTGTTCCTCTGGGTTTGTTTTTATGTCCTCTTGAGGAGTCCTATATATGTGTATTAGGAGAGGTTAAGTAGCTGCTTTTACTCTGCCGCCATCTTAACCCAGAAGTTGGTCTTGCTGATGGCTTTAAGTAAACATTGCTTATTATTTTGAAGAAAGGCCCTCCTATTCCTACACTTTCTAGTGTTTTTAATAGGAATGGGTGTTGTATTTTGTAAAAGGCTTTTTCTGTATCTATTGAGATAATCATGTGATTTCTGTTGTTTGGTTATTGATATGGTTAATTTTGAGGATGGTTTCCCTAATCTTAAACCATCCTCACATTCATTGTATAAATCCCACCTAGTCATGGTGAATAATCCTTGTGGTTACCTGCTGTAGTCTCTTTGCTAATATTTTATTTAAGATTTTTGCATCTATGTTCATTAAGAGATTGGTCTGTTGTTTTCTTTCTTTGGTTTTGGTCTTCCTGGTTTGGAAATCAGTACTATATTTGTATCATAAAAAGAATTTGCAAAAATTCCTTCTTTGCTTACTTTGTCAAATAGTTTCTGTAGTATTGGGATTAGTTGTTCTTTAAATGTTTGATAGAATTCACTTATGAATCCATCTAACCCTGGGGATTTTTTCTTAGGGAGTTCCTTGATGATTTGTTGAATTTCTTTTTCTGAGATGCAGTTATTTAAGTATTGTATTTCCTTATCTGTTAATCTAGACATTTTATACTTTTGCAAATATTCACTCATATCACCTAGATTGTCATATTTTTTGCCATATAATTGGGCAAGGTAGTTTTTAATAATTGTCTTAATTTCTTCCTCATTAGAGGTGAGATCACCCTTTTAATTTTTGATACAGTTAATTTGATTCTTTTTTCAATTATATTTACCAGTACTTTATTTTATTTGTTGTTTTTTCCCAAAGTACCAGCTCGTAGTTTTATTTATTAGTTCAATGGTTCTTTTACTTTCAATTTTATTAATTTCTCCTTTTAATTTTTAGGCTTTCCAATTTAGATTTTATCTGTGAATTTTTAATTTGTTCTTTTTCCAATTTTTTAAGTTGCAAGCCAATTCATTGATCTCCTCCCTCTCTATTTTGTTGATATAGACATTGAGGGATATAATTTTTCCTCTGAGTACTGTTTTAGCTGTATCCCATAAATTTTGATATGTTATCTCCTCATTGTCATTCTCTTCAATGAAATAAGTAATTATTTCTATGATTTGTTTTTTGACCCACCAGTTTTGAAGAACTAGATTATTCAGTTTCCAATTAATTTTAAACTTGCCTCTCCACAATCCCTTACTAATTATAATTTTTATCACCTTATGATCTGAAAAAGTTGCATTTGTTATTTCTGGTTTTTTGCATTTTTTGCAATGTTTTTATGCCCTAGTACATGATTAGTCTTTGTATATGTACTATGTGCTGCTGAAAAGAAAGTATATTCCTTTTTATTTCTGTTCAGTTTTCTCCAGATATCTATTCTCTTAATTTTTCTAACATTTCACGTCCTTCCCTTGCTTCTTTCTTATTTATTTTTTTGGTTTGATTTATCTAGTTATGATAGTGGAAGGTTGAGGTCCCCCACTAGTATGTGTTTACTATCTATTTACTCCTTAAGCTCCTTTAGAGATCTAGATGTTATACTATTTGGTGCATAAATGTTTAGTATTGATATTACTTCATTGTTTGTAGTACCTTTTAGGAAGATGTAATTTCCTTCTTTTAATTTCCTCTTTTAATCCAATCAATTTTTACTTTAGCTTTATCTGAGATAATGATTACTACTCCTGCTTTTTTTATTTTAGATGATGCACAATAAATTTTTCTCTAGCCCTTTACCTTTACTCTGTGTGTCACCCTGCCAGAAATGTGTTTCTTTTAAACTACATATAGTAGGATTCTATATTTTAATCCACTCTACTCACCTCTTCTGTTTTATGGATGAGTTTATCCCATTCACATTCAGAGTTATGATTACTGTTTATTGCCCTCCGTCTTATTTTCCCTTTTTGATCTTGTTCTATTCCCTTTCACTCCACTCCTCCTCACCAATGTTTTACTTTTTATCACTCTCCCCCCACCACTTCGCCTTCTCTCCAATTACTTCCCCTTTTTGTTGTCTTATTCCCCTTCTTCTATTCTGTATGGTAAGAAATAATTCTATATTACCCCACTGAGTATATTTTTCCTAAATTTAAACTATTACCACCCTTATCCTCCCCTCTCCATAATGGTTTTTCAGGCCTCTTTATGTTATATAATTTACCCCATTCTGTCTCTTCCTTCCCTTTTCTCTCATTGCAATCCTCTTTTTCACCCCTTGATATTTTTACATATCAGATCATATACATATCATGTCATATATATCATCTCATATCATTGCATTTACATACATGTCATATCATTATACAGTTATCATCATAATCAGCTTATTTCCCCACCCTCTTTCTAAGTATTTTCTTTCTATCTGCTCTGCTACTCAGAGTAATTTTTGAGGACTACAGATATCCTCTTTCCATGTAGAGATACATGCAATTTAACCATAATGAGGCTCTTAACTTTTCTCTTTCTCATTTATTGCTTTAGGCTTCTCTTGGGCTTTATGTTTGGACTTCAAATGTTTGTTTAGATCTAGCTTATTCCTCAAGAATGCTTGAAAATCTTCCATTTTATTGAATGTTCATTTTTTCCCCCTAAAAGAATATATTCAGGTTTGCTGGATAGGGGACTCTGGGTTGTAAGTCTAGATCTTTTACCTTTCTGAATATCATATTCCATGCCTTCCAGTCCTTTAATTTAGAAGCCATTAGGTCTTGTGTGATCCTGATTGTAGCTCCATGGTATTTGAATTATTTCTTTCTAGCTGCTCGTAGTACTTTCTCCTTGGCTTGGGCTATTGAACTTAGCTATTATATTTCTGGAAGTTGTCATTTGAGCATCTTTCTGGAGGTGATCTGTGAATTCTTTTAATTTCAATTTTATTTTCTTGATCAAAGATATCTGGGCAGTTTTCTTTGATAATTTCTTGTATTATGATGTCCAACTTTTTTTTTTATCATGGTTTTTAGGTGGTCCTGTAATTCTTAAATTGTCTCTCTTGGATCTATTCCAAGTCAATTGTTTTTTCAATAAGCAACTTCATGTTTTCTGATTTTTTTTATTGATTTCTCATGAAATCATTCACTTCTAACTACTCAGTTTTAATTGAGAAGGCCCAATTTTCCTCCTTTAGCTTTTGGTTCTCTTTTTTCTTTTTTCCATTCCCCCTTCCCCCCCACTTTTCCTTTGCCTCTCTTAATTGTTTTTTGAAGTCTTTTTTGAGCTCTTCCAGAATCTGTGTCCAATCCATATTTTTTTCTTTTGGTCTTTGAATATGTTTAATTTTCCTTCACTGTCCCTTTCTGTGTCTATACCTTGCTCTTTGTCTCTATAAAAATTCTTCAGAGTTTTTTTTATTGTTCATTTTTCCTACCTTTTTATAGGTAGCTATGTTTTCTGGGAGGTTAGTGTACCCTCTTAAACTACAGTCTTTCCTTGATGCTTATTTTCTGAGTTTCTGCCAGTATTAGTTCTTTGGAGATGGTATTATGGCCTGAAGGCTGTGAGCTCTGAGAGCCTCCTTTCACTGCTAATTCAATTAATCCTTGAGAAGGTGATAGCTTAAAGATTCGCCCCAGGCTTGAGCATAAACTTTTGATCTCATCCTGAACTTGATCAAGACAGGGGCTGCTCAAATTTGAATCCTAGCCTTAGGCAGAGTTTTTAGTCTCACTGTGTATTTGATCCAATTAAGCACACAGTTGATTGCCCTGTCCTGGAGCTCTGCCCTGAGCCCCTGGCAAAAAGATTCAGACCCCCCTTTTGGGTCAATCAGCTGCCCCAAACTGGGATCTATGTCCTCACCACATGCCTAGAATGGGGCTCTTGGCTTTGCTCTGGGTCCACACAGATCAACTTGCTTCAGCACACACTGCCCTGGGCTGGGATTCTGGACTTACAGGTTTGAAACCTCAAGGAGTGTGTGTTGGCTTGGACCTCTATTGGTCTTAGTATTTGAATGTTGACTTGGACTCAGGTTCAGAACCTGGCACAGCAGATGTGGGGAGGAGGTGTATGGCTTGCTCTTCATTCCTTGCTATATAGTCTTGCTGACTGTGCTCCTCTCTCACCCCAGTGCCCCAGATGTTCTCTGCCTACATTTTAAGTCTTTCTCTTCTTGAAAGTTTTTTCTCTGTCTCCTTGTTGGTTCTTTCACTACTGTATTTGTTTTGTGCAGTTTTTAAAATATTGGTTAGAGAGGATTCTTGTGGTGACCTTGAGCTTCTTTGCTCTACTTTGCCATCTTGGTTCCATCTAACCCCTTAGGAATGTTATTTTAAAAAATATTCTCCAGGCCATTTAACAGATCTTCTCTTATAACACCTTTTCTAGCATAAACATTCTTAATATGCCTCTTTTCACCTGGCTTAATATAACACTCTTTAATATGAAAACTTTTTTGCTCACAAAGAGTCCTCATGAAAGTGGACTTCATATAAAAACCAGTGTTAACATTTAAGGGGGAAATGGTCAGAATAAATAAAGAATATTAAAAATGAGATGTTCAGAAGTGTTAGGCTTTAATTGTCTAAAGAGTAATTTAAAAATGTCACTTGACATAACAAAATAAAATTGAAGTATAGTTGTGATAAGAAGTCTATAAATTGAAGCCTTATGATAATGAAGAATCTGTAATAGCTAGCATTTTATAAAGAAATGTGAGTCTTAAAAATGTATGTGTAGTATGATTAGTACAGTGAAAATGGTCCTAGTAAAGCCTAATGAATGGCAGTAATCTTGCCAGCCTTAAAAATACTTCACATTCCTTTTGGAAGGTAGATTTATAAATACTCAAAAATGTTTGTTGAAAGTATGACTTTCAAATTATACAAAATACATATACAAGGCTCTTTAATTCTACTATTTGAAAGTCACTGTTCTCTAGATACATGAAAATGGTTACTATATTATTGCTGCAGGTGTCCTTTTTCAAATGAAAAGCTGTAATAGGTCTCCCTGATTTTAGATTATGTTATTGAATTTTGTTACTGCTTCAGTGCTATTTACATTCAGTGAACACTGCATATATTTCACAATCACTTTTAAAAATCAATTACCATGTAAAAAAATTACACATGTAAAAAGCACGCAGTGTTAATACGAACTTATTTAGATAAACATCTATGGACAAAATTACTTGTTGGCATTAGTTGACAATCTTTGAGGTTGGTTATTGACATTGTTTCCAAAAATTAAAGATTTATCAATATGAAATAAAGTCCTTATTTTTGAGTCTTAGCTAAAAATGGCATCTTGAAAATTGCAGCACAAAAAACAGATGCCTATTTTTGGAAATCATGACAGATTTTGGTTTTAGGGATGATATATTTTAGACCAACAACTTAGTTAACCAGGAGGTGATTATGCATTTTGTCAGTTACTTATTTAGTGAGGTATTGGAGCTGTATTAAAGAGTGCTGCATTTGGAGTCAGGAAGATGAGTTCAAATCCTGCTTCAAGTATTAGCTGTGTGACAATGAACAAGTCACTTTTTTTTTTCTGAATACCTTCCTCTTAGGGTTATTATGAGGACCAAATGAAATAATGTGTATGAAGCACTTTGCAGAGATCAGAATGCTATGTAATTGCTATCATTATTTGAACCCTGTTTTGGTCTCCTCTTTCTCACATGCTTCCTAACTTTGGCTACTTCATTTATTTGCAATTTCATCTCCTGTGGGTAGGGACATTGAACTAATACAAAATTTTTATGATATAATCTTTATTATTCAGGTGTATATCCATTTTGAATATATGAAGGTACAAGATGTAAGATGTTGATCTTACCTAAATTCTGCAAGACTTCTCTTTAGTTTTCTTATATGTTCCTGTCAATAGGGATTTTTCCCCCTAGGTAATTTATATATTGGCAATTTATAGGACACTTGGGTTATTGAATTATTTCTGCTTCTTTCTTGTCTAGTGGCAAAAGATGAGAATTGATATTAGTTATGAAAGTATGATCACAGTGATACATTGTTGGTGAAGCTATAAATTGACCTAATCATTTTGGAAAGAAATTTAGAATTATTTGAAGAAATTAACTAAAATGTCCATACTTTTTCCCATGGAATGTTATAAAAACCTTATTTTTATTCATCAAAGGAACTCATATATTCAAATGGAACTGTGATATCCCCAATTTCCTCCAACAATGCCAATCACAAACAATCCTGTGAGGCTCTTATTTTGTTCTCTTGAACAATCAATTCAAGAGTATACCAATATCTCTAAGGCCTTCCCTTTTTTTACTCAACCTTGGAGGGTACCAGTTGCTGACTAGCCTTCCAGACATTTCCTCAGTGTCATTTTTTATTCCTGTTCTTCTGAGTTCCTTATGTATAATTACCCAAATGTGTTATATGTATATTTTGATTCGTGTATCTGTGCACACATATGAACTTCACATGCATATGTTACAAACATGTAAACTTTGTATAAGTGTATGTCTCCAGTATATTTAATAAAGATTAAAATTCTGAGCGAGATCAGTTTATTAACAAGTGGCAAGTATACCTGCTTAAAAAGCAAGTCAGACTGGTAATCTCAGCAAAGCCAGCAACCTTAAGAGAAAAAAGGGATACGGAGAAAAGGTAATATAGATTATGGAGGTTTTGTCAGGAACATTATGATTGATTACACTAAGAAAGGTGGGCTGGCATTCAGGGGAAGCTAATCACATCCCTTTCTAACAATTAAGGAATGCTAATTGTTTTATGGGACCCATTTGCTAGGGGATCAGAACTACCAGATTTGCTATTCCTTGGAAGAGATAAAAATTCCCCATGTTACATAAAAACATACAAAGAGATACAACATATTTTGGGGATGATAATAAGTTAACTTGTGGGGCTTTATCAAATAAGTTATTGTGTTTATTTGCTTCTTTTTTATTGTGTGCTTAATCTTTTCCATTGACTAAGCTATTTCTTACCCAGTAACAAATTGTTTTGATGACTACAGTTTAGTTGTATAGTTTGATATTAGCTACTATCCCCCTTCCTTTTCATCTTTTATCAATGATTCCCTTGAAATTCTTTGTCTTTTGTTTTTTGTTTTTTCCAGACAAATTTTGTTTTATTTTTTGAACTCCGTAAAATAATACCTTGCTAGGTTGATTGGTGCGGCACTGAATAAGTAAGTTAATTTAGATAACATTGCCACTTTTATTATATTGACTTGATCTATTCTTAAGCAATTAATATTATTTCTCCAATTAGTAAGATCTTTATTTTTAGAAAATGTTGTGTAATTGTGTTCATATATTTCCTTTGAATGTGTCTTTTGCAGATTGATTTTGAAACAGTCGATAATGTGTTTAAATAGTTACCATCTCCTCCTGCTGGATCTTGTTATTGATATATATGGAAAAGCTAATGATTTTTGTAGGTTTCTTTTATATACAGCAATTTTGCTAAAGTTGCTAATTGTTTTGAGTTGTGTATTGGCTGCCTCTATTAGTTATCTGTTAGTAAATCACATCATCAGCAAAAAGTGATTCCTCATTGCCTATGCTTATTTCCTCAATTTCTTTTTCTAGTCTTATTGTTATATCTAGGATTTCTAGCACAATATTGAAAAGCAATGGTAATAATGGACATTCTTGCTCTACCTGTAACTTACTAGAAAGATTTCTAGAATATATGGTTTTACATATACACTTATCATTTTAAAGAAAGCTTCATTTATTCCTATGATTTTCAGTATTATTAATATAAAAAGATATTGCATTTTGTGTAAACATTTTTCTTTATTAAAATAATCATGTGATTTTGGTTGATTTTGTTATTAATAAAGTCAATTATCTTTATAGTTTTCCTTATTTTGAACCAGCCTTACATTCCTGGCATGAATCTAGCCTGGTCATAGTGTATGTGTTGTAGTTTCCATGCTAATATTTTGTTTAAAGTTTTGCATCAATATTCATTAGGGAAATGAGTCTATAGTTTTCTTTCTCTGTTTTGATTCTCTGTGGTTTAGGTATCAGGGACAAATTGTATTATAAATATTTGGTAGAATTCCTTCTTTACTTATATTTCAAACAGTTTATGTAGTGTTAGAATTAATTGTTCTTTAAATATTTGATAGAATTTACTTGTCAACCTATCTTTTCTTAGGAGTAACATTTTTTATTTGTTCAATTTATTTTTCTAATATAGAGTTATTCTAGTATTTCTTTTTCCATTAATCTTGACAATTTATATTGTTTGTAAGTGGCCATTCACTTAATTAGATTGAAACATTTTATTGGCATATAAGTGGATAAATTATTACCTAATCATTGCTTTTATTTCCTCTTCAATGGTTATGAATTTGCCTTTAAAATTTTTGATAATGGTAATTTAAAAAATCAAATTAGGTAATGACTTATCTAATTTATTATTTTTATCTTTAAAAACAGCTTATAACTTAAAATTTTATTTTTTTAATTTTTAATTTTAATGATCTCTTCTTTGATTTCAGGACCTCTCTCTTTTATTTAATTGGCAATTTTTTATTTGTTGGGTTTCTAGGTTTTTTATGCATGCCTATTTATTGATTTGCTTATTTTTCTCTTTTGTTGATGAAAGAATTTAGAGATATAAATTTTCTCTTAATTACTGCATTCACACAAATTTTTGTATGTCATCTCATTATCGATATTATCGTTAATGAAATTGTTTCTTTAACTTGTTCTTTGACCTACCCATTCTTTAAGGTTATAGAGTTTCCGATTAATTTTTAATCATTGCCTTCAAAGCTTTTTAAAAATATATGTAAATTTTATTGGATTATGGTTGGAAATGATGCATTGAATATTTCTGCTGTTCTGGATTTGCTTTGAGGTTTTTTTTTTATACTGCTACAAGGTCAGTTTTTATGAATGGATCATAGACTTCTGAGGAAAAAGGTATATATACTCTTTTCTCTTTCCATTAATTATTTTCCAGATGTCTATAATATCTAATTTCTATTCAGATTCTTAACTTCTTTATTTTTTATTATTTTTTTTGTTTGATTTAGCCAAGTTTTATAGGGGAAAATCAAAGCCTCCCAATATTAATTTTTTACCATCTATTTCTTCTTTTGATTCATTTAATTTTTCCTTTAAGAATTTAGATGCTGTTTGGTACATGCATATTTAGTTTGTTTTTTTTTTTTAAAACCCTTGTACTTTGGTATATTGTCTCATAGGTGGAAGAGTGGTAAGGGTGGGCAATGGGGGTCGACTTGCCCAGGGTCACACAGCTGGGAAGTGGCTGAGGCTGGGTTTGAACCTAGGACCTCCTGTTGCATATTTAGTTTTGATGTTAATTCATTGACTGTGGTAGCTTTTAGCAAAATGTAATTTCTCAGATTATCTTTTAATTAATTATTTTTTGCTTTTGCTTTGTCTGAGACTATGATTCCTATCTTTGTCTTTTGTTTTGCTTTACCTGAGCTGAAATATAACAGATTCAGTTCTAGCTCTTCATATGAACTCTATGTGTATCTTTCTGTTTCATATGAGTTTCTTGTAAACAACATATTATTGGATTCTGTTTTCTAATCCAGTATGTTATACTTTCATTTTATGGGTAATTCCAATCCATTCATATTCACATTATCATTGCTCAATATGTATTTCCTCCCATCCTTTTTTCTTATTTTTCTCTTTTACCACCAGTCCTCTCTTTAAGAGTCTATTTTGCTTTTGACTAATGCCTCTCCACCTATCCTCTTTTATATTACATACATTTCTTAGTTGTGTGATACTGGGCAAATCGCTTAATCCTGATTGCCTAGCTCTTGGCTGCTCTTCTGTCTTAATATTGATACTAAAACAGAAGGTAAGGGTTTTAAATAAAAAGGGCTTAGCACAGTTCCTGGCATACAGTGCCTGTATAAATGCTTATTTCCTTCCCCTTTTCTTCCTCTTTTAAAGCTGAGATTATTAAAGTAAGTGTAGGTGATGGAGAAAAAAAATAAATTATTTTTTAAAGAGACCAAATTAATAGTTAGGAAAACAGGTACTTTATTGTCTAATTGATGGAGTTTGGCCTATATTTTATATAGAATCAATATAGATATAAATGTATAACTATAACAGTTATGAGATGGATTATACGTTTTGGCCAATTTCATATCATTTATAAACCTGTGTAATTTAAAAGAAAGAAAAGAAAGTACTCTTTGTACGAAAATATTCATAGATGCTTTGGTTTTAATACCTAAAACCCAGAAATAGCTTCCATTCAATTTTTAGGGAACAGTTGAACAAATCATACTATTTCCATAACTGCATTAATATTGATTTGCCCCACAAACTTATTGTAGATCTATCATACGGGATCATGGAATATTTTCTCATTTAATTGGGGAAGTAGTTGTTCATTTAAACAAATTGTATATAAGGGAATGGAACATTTTTTATTTTTGTATACATATATGAACAAGGTGAAAAATATAAATAAATATGAAAACAAAATTAAAAAGAAAAATCTATTAGTATAGCAGCATTGATTATATGATTATATAGAAAGTGATGTGATATTTATTCATATGGAAAACCAATTAGAAGGTGGCATCAAAGTAAATAAGTTACTATTATTGGTCATCAAATCCTGTAATATTGTGGTAATTGGTCCCTCTCTGCCTGTGACATCAGAGATGACAAAACCATTAAGATGATTGTGGCTGTTTCTGAGAGCAAATTCCCATAACCCTTGTGTACTCTGTCTTCCTCTTTCTGGGTATATTCTTCCACAGATGACTGTGTCTGGATAATCTGTCTATATCTGGCCTTTTCCAGATTCCATATGGATCTCTTTTACTCCTTTCTTTTCCTCCCTCATATCTGTGGATGTCTCCAGGACATTGACATACCAGTCTTCCTTTGTGATTTTAAATGGGACAAATAATGTGTCTCTATTATTTTGAATGGACAGCTAGGTGGTACTGAGGAGAAAGCCCCAGTCCTGGAGTTAGAAATATCTGAATTCAAATATGGCCTCAGGCCCTTACAAGTATTGTGACCCTAGGCAAATCACTTAACTTTGTTTGCCTCAGTTTCCTCATCTGTCAAATGAGTTAGAGGTGGAAATGGCAAACTACCGTAGTATCTTTGCCAAGAAAATTCTAAATGGGGTTACAAAGAGTAAGACATGACTAAAAAATTTCTACACAACAACAAATTAATTTGCATTACTTACTTATCAAATTCTTTTATGAAGTCTTCTTCCAGTCCTAACAATGCATTACCACAATATGTTTTATTGTTTATAGTGAATAATGAATTAAAAATGAAATACATGTAATTTATATATTAAATATAATAATTTAAAAGAATTTATATGTAATACTTTTAAAGATAGTATTGTAAATTGGTTAAATAATTGTATCTAAAGCTTTACATTTTAAATCAGTATCTTATAAGCCAGAAATTCCTAGATCTTAACTCTAGTTATTGGGCAACTAGGTGGCACAGTGGTTAGAGCAGTGGTTCCCAAACTTTTTTGACCTACTGCCCCCTTGCCAGAAAAAATATTACTTAGCTCCCTGGAAATTAATTTTAAAAAAATTTTTAATAGCAATTAATAGGAAAGATAAATGCACCTGTAGCCATCACCACCACCCCTAGATCGCTAAAGCACCGACCAGGGGATGGTGGTTCCCACTTTGGGAATCTCTAGATTAGAGCATCAAGCCTGGAATAAGGAAGATTCATCTTCCTGAACTCAAATCTGGCCTCTGACACTTTCTACTTATATGACACTGGGCAAATTACCATACCCTGTTTGCCTCTGTTTCCTCATCTGTAAAATGAGCTGGAGAAGGAAATTGCAAACCATTCCAGTATCTTTGCTGAATATGACTGAACAACAATAACAATTCTACATATTACACCAAAGTGTTAACATGAGAAAGAAGCCTAAATTAAGTAACTTTAAATTCTTTTAGTTGTTGAGTTCTGTTTTTTTTTA